>NC_081534.1:28272768-28560268 GCF_030273125.1 Centropristis striata | reverse complement strand
GGGTGGCCTTATCATTTTTTCCATGACTGTATATAATCAAAATATTATTGTCAATTTTAATCTCAGAGATCATATTTATTTATATAGTTTTCTTGCAAATTTGTGAGTGTTTTCTCATTAATTGAGCAACTGAATCTCAGAAAGCCTTCTTGTAAATTTGCCTTTTTAATCCAAAAGAATATAACTTTTTTTCCACATAATTGTGTGATGTTTTTCTGCTAAATTTACTACTTTAACTACCACTTTTTGGCTTAATAATTGATTTATTTTTACCTACAACATTCCTTGCCACTGTTGTAGGTACATTGTGTAACAGAGAGATAATTCAGTGGCTTCGCTCCCTCTGAAACACTACAGCACGCTGCCAAAAAGAGCTTAAACTCAAAAAGTCACAGTGTTCAGCCAAAGAAATATTCTGGATATCAGATTTTTATACCTTTGCACAGAGCCAGGTACCAATCTTTTCATCTGTAATTTAAAATAATACAGATTAATTATGGTTACTGCACTAAAAATGACATTTTAAGGAGAATATAAGTTGAGTTGAGGTTGTTTTTGCCTCCAACTTCCTGTTTTGCAGAGTTGTCATATTGGGTCATATGCAGCATGGAAAGCACCCAATTAGAAAAATTGCTTAATGAGTGCCAGGCGTGGAAGGTTGCAGGAAGAGGGAGCAAGAGACAAACAACACGAGTAAATGAAGAGTAAGAAAACAAAAAAGTTTAGTGAGAGAGAGAGCAGCGAGGAGGTGCAAAGCTGGATGCACGAATGGTCAGAAATAGAGATAAGAGGAATATCTATTCTGCAGATTTATAAAAAGACACCTGGAAAACACACCTGGAGAGGTGATAGGTAAGGTGTGTGTGTGTGTGTGTGTGTGTGTGTGTTCTTGTTCTTCCTACATAGTGAGGACTGGAACACGTTTTTAACCAACAGAGTGAGGACGTTTTTACAAAGTGAGGACATTTCGGCCGGTCCTCACTTATAGTTAACGAAGACTAAACGATATAACGAAAACTAGAATTGAAAAAACATTTTTGTTAACTGAAATAAAAATAAAAATGAGAGTTTAAAAAAATTATAATTAGCTGAAACTGTATTATGTGGTTACAAAACTACCTAAAATTGTAGTGAAAATGTCAACTTTTTTCATACATAATGAAGATGGATCAGGCAAAGGAAATAAATAAATAAATAAATGAATAAAAAAATAAAAAATAAATACCCCATTACAAAAAACTAAAACTAATAAAAACTAATCTAAAACTAAAGCATTTCAAAAAAATTAATACTAAACTTAAACTAGCAAACTCACTCTAAAAACTCATTAAACTAACTAACTAACTGAATTTGAAAAAAAAAAAATCACAACAAAATTAAAACTAACTAATTAAAACTAATGAAAAATCCAAAACTATTATAACCTTGCAAGGGAATTCACTGTTACAATGAGGGCCCTCACAAAGATAGAAGTACAAGAATGTGTGTGTGTGTTTGTGTGTGTGTGTGTGTGTGTGTGTGTGTGTGCAGTTAAATCTGAGTCTTAGTGTGGCAGAGATATTCTCTTCATATAAACTCAGGAAAACACTTTATGTCAGAATATTAATATGGATTCTTGCAGGATGACGTTCAGGGAGTTATTACATTGCCTGTTGTGTTTACTTCTGTAAAAATACTAATATCACACTGTAAAATCACTCCACTACAAGCAACAGTCATGCATTTGAACCTTACTGAAGTCAAATAAAAAAGTATCAGCATCAAAAGTAAAAGCATTCATTTTGCAGAAAGGACCCACCCTGAATTTTTATATAAATTCCAGATAAATTATTGAATTATTATTATTATTATGATTGATGAATTGATGCAATCAGCATGCTCCAGAAGTTTGTTGAATGTGCTGTGTGCAATTTTGTATTTGGACTCACTAAACTTCATTAATGAAATTGGTTATTTACAATTCTACTGGAGGTTTAAAGGTTGTATTTGTGGACTATGGCTCCCCCTGTTGGTCAAATATATACTTCAATTTAAAAAAGTTGGGTGAGTAAAAAGATCATTTCTGGATCAGGATCCCACCTTGAGATTATTTATTGTCAAATGTCTAATAATCCTTGTTGCACACTGTATGTTTCTTTATATTGAGAGTAAATTGAGAGAGTAAAAGTTTTTTGTTATGAAAAAAATACTATCAAAATAATACTGTTACTAGAAAATATATTTAAAAAATACTGACATAAGAAAAATGTATTTAAAAAAATATTGTCATTATAAAATGTATTTAAATAAAATAAAAAATATTGTCATTATAAAATGCATTTAAATAAAATAAATAAAAAATACTGTCATTAAAAAATGTATTAAAGTAAAAAATAAAAAAGATTAATTAGAAAAGGTATTGAATAAAAACAATTTCATTAGAAAATTTATTTAAATAAAATAAAAAATACTGTAATTAGAAAAATGTAATTAAATAAATTAGATTAAAAAAACACTGTTATCAATGTATTTAAATTTTAAAAAATACCGTCATTAGAAAATGTATTCAAATTAAAAAAAATAATTTCATTCGAAAAGGTATTAAATAAAATAGATAAAAAATAGATAATGTATTTAAATAAAATAAAAATACAGTAATTAGAAAATGTATTTAAATAAAATTAAATAAAAAAATACTGTAATTAGAAAATGTAATTAAATAAAATTAAATAAAAAATACTGGCATGAGAAAAATGTAATTAAATTAAAATAAATAAAATTAGATAAAAAAAACACTGGCATTAGAAAATGTATCTAAATTTAAAAAATACTGTCATTAGAAAATGTATTAAAATAAAAAAAAAATCATTTAATTAGAAAAGGTATTAAATAAAAAGTTATTTCATTAGAAAATGTATTTAAATAAAATTAAATAAGAAAAATACTGGCATCAGAGAATGTATTTTACTTTTTTTTTTTTTTTTTTTTTACAAATCTGTAATTTAAAAATGAAATAAATTAATTCCATATGAATTCCTACAATGAAAAACATTATTTTGTTACATTCCACCACAAACCTTTTATGCATTTGTGCTGCAGTTTGTAATTGTAATTGCAGTTACTTAATGAAGAGCTTCAAATAAAAACCCGACTCTTAATGAATCGGATAAAGTACGAGCAGCAAACAGCTGGTAAATCTCAGAGAGGAATGACATCAGCTGAAAATATCAGAAACATTGATAAACAAATGGAGCAGCCACACCAAACTGCTCTTAACAACAGGGTGGAGAAGTCCATAAGAAGTCTATAAAAATAAATACCTGATAAAACTCTGCTATCACACTGACCATAAGCCTTTTTGTCTAACTCTTACCCAACAACTTGGGCAGTTCATTTTAAATAACCTATATAAACGATCATTATAAACTTCCAGTGTAACCATCCCTCGAGGTCGAGATGTTGTAAAACACGTCATCGTCATCGCTGCTATCATTTTATGATAATTGCAGATTATGACTCTGAATGACGGCCAAGCAATCTGGATTTCTTCATAAATTATTGATCTGATACGTTGGATTACTCAAAGCCTGACACAACTTTTTACTGCTGTTTAAGTCGTTTAAAACTGCTGCAGCATCTGTCTGACTTTCACATTTAAGAGCTCCAAGATGATTTAACAAACTATTCTGAATGATTCTTGATACTCTGGAGTCTCCAAAAGCTCCAAATCATATATTATATTTGCAACCTTTGTACACATTTGCAACATTTAAAATTCTTTATTGAGCATGACAGTGTTTTGAAAGTTAAAAAAAAAGGTTCAAAATCACATTTTATGTTGGATTAAGGACTAAAAAAAAGACACAAAATGACCAAAAAAGACACAAAATGACTAAAAAAAGACACAAAATAACAAAAAATGACGCAACAAAAGACACAAAATGACCAAAGAAGACACATGAAAGACCCCAAAAGACACAAAATGACCAAAGAAGACACAAGAAAGACCCAAAAGACACAAAATGACCAACAAAAAGACACAAAATGACCAAAAAGACACAAAATGACCAACAAAAAGACACAAAATGACCAAAAAAAGACACAAAATGACCAAAAAAGTTACAAAATGACCAACAAAAGACACAAAATGACCCAAAAAGACACAAAATGACTATAAAAGACGCAACAAAAGACACAAAATGACCAAAAAAGTTACAAAAAGACATAAAATGACCAAAAAAGACACAAAATTACCAACAAAAGACACAAAATTACAAAAAAACCCCCACAAAATTACAAAAAAAACCCCACAAAATTACAAAAAAAAAGACAAAAAATGACGAAAAAAAGACACAAAATAACTACAACAACACACAAGACATAAATAAAATAGAGTCCCACTAGAATAAAAAACAGAATTGGATGACAGGATGACACACAATCACAATATCACATTTATGTTGGTTTTTCTTTGTTTCTTTTTGGTTCAAAATGTTGATCCAGTAAGTCAGAATAAAAATAAATATACCAACAGGGCAGTTAAACATGTTTTAAGTGTTGTATACAGGCAGGATGAAAAGGATTCAGAAATGGACTAAATAGCCCATAAAGACTCCATAGAGTTAATACTCATGTTTAACAACATATGAACCACAGAGATGAACAGAAAACATTGTGACATCAAGTTCAAGACTCAATCTGATTATCAAATGTATAAAAGGTGTGCACAGATTTTTCCGTACTGAATGATCTGCCATAAACTTGTCACTTGGCACATTAACAGAGTCTCGGCTCTAAAGATCAGCAGGAGGTCCAAGGAGCAGCGTCCAACTTCCACTTCACCCTGAAGCCAAGTGTGTCAGCTCAGCTCTCAGTATCGTCCACTACTATCATCACAGATTCCAACATGGTCTCACAGAAATCCGTGGAATAGCCACGGAATCGCTCAAATTTCCGTGAAACTGACACGGATTTCGCTACAATGCAAGTTAAAGACAGTTAATAAGTTTTCCTATTGGTTTGTTCCAAGTCACGTGACTTTCAAGGTTCTGGCGGTCAGAACAAAAAACATAGCGGACAGTTCTCTCATTTTTAGTGAAAAAATTAATATTTTGACTTATTTTCTGCATAAAAATGGATTTTGATCACATTTCTAGCGAGAAGTATATGTTTTATTTTCTAAATATTCACTCAGTGAATGTACATAATCACTTTGTGGTGAAGATCTCGCCAGAAAAATATGACTGTCATTAACTTGCATTGTAGCGAAATCCGTGTCAGTTTCACGGAAATTTGAGCGATTCCGTGGCTATTCCACGGATTTTGAGTTAAGCGAAATCCGTGGTTATTTCATGGATTTCTGTGAGACCATGTTGGTAGATTCACCTTATCAAAAATACTGAAGAAAAACTTCTCCTGTAGCTCCCCTCAACTACACATTATTATATTATACATATATATATTCCGGTAGAATCGAAACATACCTTTTCTTTAAAAGATCACCAAAATTACACCATTTATTGTAGGAATAAAATGTAAAAAAAAACATTATTAGCATTATCGTCAAATTTTTAACTTTCAGGCAGTTCTTGAACGCATCACAGGTTTCAAAATTTTATGTTATGTGACCAAAACAAACCGTAACATTTTTATAATTCTGTCATCACTTAATTCTACATGTGTCATTTAAAAATAAATATGACTTATTATAGTAGTTAACAAAAAAGAAAAGAAAAAGAGGCGTTATTGTCGAAATTTTAACTTTCAGGCATGCACTCCTTAAAAGGATCATAGGTTAAGAAGTTTCCATTAGAAGAAGTCACCAAAATGAAGCTTAAACTGTGTTACTTCTGTCAAAATCCCTTTATTCTGCATTTAGAAATAAACCGTTTTTTTTTTTTTATATCACCAAAATTACAACATTTATCATAGGAAGAAACTGTTAAATCATTATTAGCATTATCGTCGGAATTTTAACTTTCAGGCAGTCCTTGAACACATCACAGGTTACAAAAGTTTATGTTACGTGACCAAAACAAAGCGTAACATTTTTATGTTTCTGTCATAATCACTTAATTCTGCATTTAAAAATAAACCGTTTTCTTTTTTAAAATATCACCAAAATTACACCATTTATCGTAGGAAGAAACTGTAGAAACAGGCATTATCGTCGAAATTTTCACTTTCAGGCAGTCCTTGAACGCATCACAGGTTACAAATGTTATGTGACCAAAACAAAGCGTAAAATGTTCATATTTCTGTCAAAATCCCCTTTATTCTGCATTTAAAAATAAACTGTTTTCTTTAAAATATCACCAAAATCACAGCATTTATCATAGGATTAAACTGTAAAAACAGGCATTATCATCGAAATTCTAACTTTCAGGCAGTCCTTGAACGCATCACAGGTTACAAAAGTTTATGGTATGTGACCAAAACAAAGTGCAACATTTTGTCATACAATTCTGTCATAATCACTTTATTCCTATATGTGTCATTTAAAAATAAACCATTTTCCACTAACCAGATCCTGTTAAAAGCATTAAATTCTTCTCCTCAGAGACACCGTGAAGACATGAGTGAAGCTGCTGAGACGAACGATCATGTGACAAATATTCCCTGAAAATCTGGTTACACAGAGCTGAGAGGAGAGGACAGGGCAAAAACAAATTAATAAAAAAGAGGTGGGTGTTTTAGATTAAAGCATAAAAGCTGCACAAATTAAATCACTTGGATTTGCAGCTTTTTATGTTGAACGATCTGATAGAAACATTATAAAACAGGCATGAAGCTTTCTGCAGAGCTCAGGATGATCTCAGGATGATGTCGGCCTGATTCGTCCGTCTGAAGCGACTTTGTTTTTCTTTTGGTGCAGCTGAGGTAACAAAGAGAGGAGCTGCAGAGTTTCTGTCTCATTCTTTCGAGAATAAGACATCGAGAAGCTGTCATGTTGTAAAAACATGAGGTGGAGTTGTCGTAAAAAGAAAAGGAAGAAAAATAACATGTAATAAACCTTTGATCCGTGTGCCACTGCTCCTGTATGTATGGACTGTAACTGTAATGTAAATATGACGAGTCAAGTCAATTTTAAGGTATTTGTACTTGTACTTTACTTGAATATTTCCCTTTAAAGTCACTTCTACTTTTGACTCAACTGCACTTACTTCACAGCTGCAGTTACTTTTCATGTCAAAAACATCAACATAAATATTATTAGTAATCATTATAATAATAATAATAATAATAATAATAATGATTGTTTTTAAACAACCAAGAGAATAAGAGAATAATGATTATAATTATAATAACAATGATAATAATAATAATAATAATAATAATGCATTGTTCTATATAAATATTAAAAATAATAATAGATAATTAATTTATCATATGATAATAATAATGATGATGATGATGATGATGATGATGATGATGATAATAATAATAATTCATTTTTCTAGAGTAAACCAACCAAGAGAATAAGAAAATAATAATAATAATAATAATAATAAAAATAATAATGATAATAACAATGATAATAATACTAATACTGCATTGTTCTAGAGTACATCAACCAAGAGAATAACAAAATATTATAAAAAATAACATATACAAATGAAATAATTAAATATTGAAAATAATAATATTTAAATATTAAATAATTAATTTATCATTTGATAATAATAATAATGCTAATAATATTACTAATAATTACAATGATGATACTACTACTACTACTACTACTACTACTACTACAACTAATAATAATAATAATAAAACATTAATCATCAAATGAATAATTAAATCATGACCAAATATATGATAAAAATTCAAATTATTTTATTTTATAAATTATTATTATTATTATTATTATTATTATTATTATTATCAGCATTATTACATTATCATTACTGGAACTATTACTTGAGTAAACTGCCAGTAAACACAGCCAGAGAGAAGCACAAGATAATTAATCTAAAGCAGAAAGTCATGAGATGAAAAGATTTACAGGAAGAAGGAAAGAGAAGAAGAAAAATGAGTTTATGGTCAAAACATCTGTAATGATTCAGAGAAGTGAGGTGTGACGAATTATGTCGAAGAAAAAACTACATGAGGGAGGCGATCCAGAGTCCCAATGATAAGAAACTCTGTGTCACCCTGCAAAAACTGTGTGTGTGTGTGTCTGTGTGTGTGTGTGTGTGTGTGTTTGTGTGTGTGTGTGTGTGTGTGTGTGTGGACTTTGTTCTCAGCTGTTTCTCCTCTCAGAGTTTATCACACACTCACTCATTCTGTCCTCTGACTTTAGTGCAGCTGCTGTATGAGGACAGTAATCCTGAAATAAACAAACGTATTATTATTATTATTATTATTTACTTATTTGTTTTTTCTTCTGTGGAGTTTTTGCTTGTTTGTGAGCTGCAGCCATGATCAGCCGTAACTTCAAGAACGTGCTGGTGGTCTCCATCGGCTTCCTGTCTCTGTTCACGGCGTACGGAGGCCTGCAGAGTTTACAGGTAAGTTTGTTTTTATTACATAGAATTATTGATCATTAAAAACAACAATGTAGGAGCTGGTGCCATGGGACTGTATGTATTTGTTCAGTAAATAAAAAGAAGTTTAAATAAGGTCTTTAGTAAATCATTTAACCCTCTGGAGTCTCCAAAAGCTCCAAATCCAGACTTCTTCATGACATCCAGACTAGAAAACAAAGCAGTGTGGAGCCCTACTGTAAATTTACCTCTAAAGTTCTGGCTGTAAACTCCATGAGGCCAGTTTCAGTTTGATGATGATATACCAAGTAAAACTGGAGACAAGCTCAAATATATTTAGTATAAAATGATAGAACTGGATGGAACCCTCTGATATGTTATATTTGACACCTTTGTTCACATTTGCAACATTTAAAATTCTTTATTGAGCAGAAAGTTAAAAAAAGATTCAAAATCACATTATGTTGGACTAAAGGACTAAAAAAGACACAAAATGACCAAAAAAGACACAAAATGACAAAAAAAGGACACAAAAAAGACACAAAAGATACAAATGACCAATAAAGACACAAAATGACTTACAAAGACACGAAAAGACATGAAAAGAATTCAAAAATGGAAAAGACTCCATAGAGTTAAAGCATTTGAGTCTTTAAATAAGAAATAATGAGCGTCTGAAGCTCCCATGTCCATTCAATGTCTTTTAATTTTTGAACATATATTAGTTTTATCTCTTTAAATTAGATTCATTGCTAATTAAAATGCCTTTAAAAGTAGACTCAGGAGAATTTATTAATGGGTTGATTAATGAAGGGATACTTTTTTGTGCATTCACAGTATTATTATTGTTTATGTTTTTTTTGTTTTTGTTTTTCTCCTTAATTTTAAAGACCAAGAGTCTTTTAAAATCCTGTTAAAATCACAAATAATAGGGTTTGGAAGTTTACATCTCCCTTTAATTTCATTATAGATTTTTTTATATATATTTTTTTTAATGAAATTAAATGAGATTAATTTTTCATTTAAGTGCCTTAAAAACCGTTTAATTGATTTATTTATTGTGTGAGTTATGAAGAGATGCCTTCTGTGTATAAGTTTATTATTAATCTTAATGTTTGTTTTATTTTTTCTTTCATTTTTAAAGGAGCCTTTTGGTTTTGCCTTAAAATGACAAATAATTCGTTTTTGCATGTTTTCATTTAACCTTGAATTCTCTTATATTAGAACATTTATTAGTTATTTCCCTTAAAATGAAATTAAATGTTCATAAAAATGCTTTTAAAAAGTTATAAACTATCAGGACGTGTAAACAAAAATATTATTACATTTAATTATTAATTCCATTAATTTATACTTGACTGGTTACATTATAATCATATTTATTTATTAATTGAAAATTATTAAATTACAATAAAATATAATATAGTTAAATAATTATATGGATTATAAAAACCTTTTAATGTTTCCCCTAATATAATGTTTTTCTAAATAGTTTTCTTATCACTTAAACCATTTGTTTCACCCCTTGACACCTATTTTGTAAGTAATATTATAAATAAATATAAATAACTCTTTATTTTAAAATGTCACATCTCATTAAAGTGTGATGAAGCTTTAAGGTATTTATTGATGGGTTTGTCCATGTAGGAAGTAATAAAATAATAAATAAAATAATAATAATAATAAAAATGCCTTTGTGCAAGATTTACAGCATTATTACTGAATTGTTAATGTGAAAATAAACTAAATTAACTTAACTTACTTGTTCATAACTTTGTAAATTTCTAACTTTTTTTTTTTTAAATATTCGCATTTAAAATAAAATAAAAATCTTCTAATTTAATCCGGAAATTTCTCTTTCTTTTTTTATCATAACAATAACAATTTATTTTATATTTTTCACTATTTTTTTGGCTTCTGTGAAGCATTTTGATAAGACACCTCAGTTATTTAATTGAGAATCTATTCATATTTCAATATGTATCTCATTAAAATCAGTCACTTTTACAGAACTTCTTTGTTTTTAAAAAAGCATTAGTCCCCTTTGATCAATAAAAATATAAAAATAAACAAACTACTGCAATATTAATTGGTTTTAGTGCATGCATGTAAACAAAAAATGACCGCAATTTGCCTTACAACCTTAAATCAATGTACTTTTAAAGAAATAAAAAAATACATATATTTTGAATCACTCATTTTTTAAAGTATGAGTATATATAAAATACTAAAGTAAAGCAGGCAGAAGTACTGACACTCAAAAACATCAATATCAGCTCAAGTGTACACTATATTTAGAACATTTTCACCATTTTATCTCGCTTCTTTCAAAACCACCAGTTTTTGTCGATGGAGTCTGGTGGTTTTGAAGTTAGATGGCTAGAAACACTGATATTGATTGATTGATTGATTGATTGATTGATTGATTGATTGATTGATTGATTTTATTTGACCATTCTTGATATAAAAATATGAAACAGCAACCTGTGCCATATGTTATATAAATAAATAAAAGTAGTCAGGGATGACACAATAAAGCCCTAAGGCTTATCTCCATTGTGGTCCCTATAGGACAGGAGACTGAGGACAGTAGCAGCATTATCATTATTATTATATTATTATTATTATTATCATACATACATCAAACATCTAGCATTCATACATACACGCACATCAATCATTCATAAGACACATAAAAACATAAATTACAGTTTCAAATATACATGACAAATACAAATTGCCAACAGTCTAAGATTGGTTTCTAAACGTTTTTTTTCAAGTTTTGTTTAAAACTGCTTATGCTTCTGACTGATTTGAGTAACCAGGCAACCAAAGAATAGTTCCAACATAAAGAAAGGACTCTTTACCCATGTTTGTCTTAACTCTACCTCAGGGGTCTCAAACTCGCCAATTGTGGCCCTCGTGACGATATTTTGTGGCCCCACCTTGATATGAAAGTTTAATGTGAGTTTTATATGAATGGCACTTTACCGTGTTGTGTGTGGAAGGTCGCTTTAATTACTTTTTTGGTAATTTTGTGTCTTTTTTAAATAATTTTGTGTCTTTTTTTAGTAATTTTGTGTCTTTTGAAAAAAAAAAGTGTCTTTTTTTGGTAATTTTGCGTCTTTTATTTTTTTCTGTCATTTTGTGTCTTTTTTGGTCATTTTGTGCTTTTTAAATAATTTTGTGTCTTTTTTGGTAATTGTGTGTATTTTTTAAGTAATTTTGTTTTTTTTCTGTCATTTTGTGTCTTTTTTGGTCATTTTGTGTTTTTTTTAAAAGTAATTTAGTGTTTTTTCAAAAAAGTAATAATGTGTCTTTTTTGGTCATTTTGTGTCTTTTTTAAGTAATTTAGTTTTTTTTCTGTCATTCTGTGTCTTTTTTGGTCATTTTGTGTCTTTTTAAATAATTTTGTGTCTTTTTTGGTAATTGTGTGTATTTTTTTGTCATTTTGTGTCTTTTTTTTAAAGTAATTTAGTGTTTTTTCAAAAAAGTAATTATGTGTCTTTTTTGGTCATTTTGTGTCTTTTTTAAGTAATTTCGTTTTTTTTCTGTCATTCTGTGTCTTTTTTTGGTCATTTGATCCTACCTCCAGCGGCCCCCAGGTAATTAAAGTTGGAGACCCCTGCTCTCAGTGGTACAAAATCTGTTACGCTTCCCCTAGTGGAATAGTGATGAACTTCATTTACTCTATTTAAATAATTATTAAAATAATTGAGTATAACTGTTCTGCCCCTGTGTGTGTGTGTGTGTGTGTGTGTATAGAGCAGTCTGAATGCGGAGGAGGGGATGGGCGTGGCGTCTCTCAGCGTCATCTACGCCTCCATCATCATCTCCTCCATGTTCCTGCCGCCCCTCATGATAAAGAACCTGGGCTGTAAATGGACCATCGTGGCCGGCATGGCCTGCTACGTGTCCTACTCCTTCGGAAACCTCTACCCCGGATGGTAACCACGGAAACCCTCACAATAATGGGGACAGTGGCGGTTCTAGACCAATTTTACTGTGGGGGCCAAGGAGGGGCCAGTGTTTAATCAGAGGGGCACATTAAAAATTGTCAAAAATGATATTTAAGCATTAAAAACCTTTATTTTAGCTAAAAGTCTCATATTTGGAAGAACTACATTGATTGAAACACTGGGACTTACCAACATCAACAGTTATTTTTGTACAACAATGACATTTCTCTTTCTTTTGCACAATCCCTTTTTTTATTTTGAAAGTACAGTATAGTGAGAATGATCTTTATATTTAGCTTTTATTGCACAATTAAACTATTATACAATGTACACATCCTGGGTTCCTTTTGTGTACAATGAGATGTTGTTTGAACAAAAAAATAGGTAAGAATTGTTCCGTAGTTCATCGTTATAAATTTATCATTTTATTATTAATTTTACACAGGGGCCACAGCAGGGGCCAAGGGCTTCTTCACAGGGGCAGTGGCCCCTGTAGGCCCCTGTGTAGAACCGCCACTGAATGGGGAGCTTTTAGATCAGGGATGGGCAACTTAAATGCTGCAGGGGGCCACAGTTTTTCATGTTCACTACCACAGGGCCACATATAGGACCGTGCACTTAACCAGATATGATGAAACTGCAATTTTAAATATGTTTACAGTGCAGTAACTTAACATATTTCATGCTCAAATGCATGTTTAACAGTATAAATAGGAATACAAAAGGTTTGAAACAAATAAAAAATAACCACTTACTGTGATTTCTTTTTTTCAGTGTAAGAACAGCAGACCAACATTAATGGAAGAAGTGATTTTGTGCATTTTTACACTGCACTTTTAAGATTTCATGCTCAAATGCATGTAGTTGTACTGAGGGCCACTTCATGTGAGGGTGCGTGCTGTATGTGGCCCCCGGGCCTCCAGTTGCCCCTCCCTGTTTTAGATTGATTATCGCTCATTATTTGATCATATTTCTGCTTTATTAGTAGGTTTGTTCCTGTTTTTAGGCATTAAAAACCTTTTAAAATTGTGTATTTTATGACAAAATCTCAGGAGACAAACAAAATGAATGCAAATAAAAATAAATATTGGCATAAAAGATGTAAAAATAGTGAAGATATATGTTGTAAAGAAAACATTTAACAGATAAAACTAAGTTTTTTTCAAACATTTTCACCAAATCCTGACTTTGACTATCGATAAGTGTAATTTTTCACATTATCTAGACATTTAAAATATGAACTGTTAAATATTTGCCCAAAAGTATATTTGTACCAGAACAAATATGGCATTTTTCATCATTTTATTATCATTAATTCATTCATTTATCATCATGAATGTCAAAATGACCAAAATAAATGATCAAAAAGATGTAAAAATACTTTAAAAAATGTTATAAAGAAAACATTTAACAGACTAAATGTAATTTTTTTGTAATTTTTTTGCATTTTTTGTGGTGTTTATGTGTGTGTTCTGTGTGTTTATATGGGATTTTTTTGTATTTTTTTGTTGTGTTTTTGTGTGTTTCTTGTGTGTTTTTATGTGTGTTTTATGTGTGTTTCTGTGTGTTTTTTGTGTGTTTTATGTATGTGTTCTGTGTGTGTTTATGGGTTTTTTGTTGTAATTTTTCGGTGTGTTTATGTGGAGTTTTATTTTTTGTTGTGTTTTTGTGTATTTCTTGTGTGTTTTTCTGTGTTTTTTTATGTGTTTCTGTGTGTTTTTTGTAAAAAAAAATGTGGTTTTTATTTGTGTTTTTTTTTAGTTTTTTATGTGTGTTTTTACAGTTTTTTGTGTGATTTTGGGCTAGTTCTTGTGGGGCTTTTTATGTGTGTTTTATGTGTTTTTTTATGTGTGTTTTTAAAAAAAAAAAAAAAAAAAAATTTAATGATAAAATGATAAAAATGATAATGTTTTTATCTGTGTTTTTCATTTTTTTGTGTGTTTTTTTTTGTAATTTTTGTGTGTTTTTATGTGTTTTTGTGTTTTTTTTTAAATGTGTGTGTTCAGTGTGTTTTTATGGGGTTTTTTTGTTGTAATTTTTTTTATGTGTTTTTGTGTGTTTCTTGTGTGTTTTTTACTTGTGATTTTTGTGTTTCAAAATGCTGATCCAGTAAGTCAAAATGACCAAATAATAATAATAATGAGGTGAGGTTGAGCATAAGAAGATGATACCAGCATGGCATGGTCATCATTATACAGGCAGAATGAAAAAGAGTCCAAAACCAACAAAACAGCCCCAAACTCCAAAGGGTTAAATCAGGGGTCGTCAACCTTTACTAACAAAAGAGCCATTGTTGGCCAAAATAAGAGAAAAAATGTCGGAATTGAGCCGCAAACCTCATTTTGAATGAAAATAAAACAGCCTACTAAGTCTAAATTAGTCTACCAACATGACTAATTTGTCAAAATTAGCATTTATTAATATGATTTTGGAGTTTGTAATCGAAAGCTAGCCTAGTTAGGGTAACTCAAAACTAGACTTGAAGTTGGCAAATGTATAGGTTAAGGCTTTTAAAGATTTTTGTAAGCTATGATGCACATTTTAATCGACTAATACAGTCATGGAAAAAATATTAGACCATTGAATAAAGAAAAGCTGATATCTAGCCATTTTCCATGGTTTTTCTTGATAATGATTTTGGCTATTATCAAGAAAACATGAAAAATGTCAAGATTTCAGCTCTTAAATTAATCCCTTATGATATATTTTTGTTGTTTTTTCATTATATTTGTCCAAACAAATGTACCTTTAGTTGTACCAGGTATTAAAATGAACAAGAAACTGAAGAAAACAAGGGTGGTCTAATCATTTTTTCCTTGACTTTATGTTAAAAAGAAATGCTTTATTGCTGTATATAAGCTTAACATTTTTACAATTGGAGAATAAAAATAGCTTTGGGCCTACACCAATGATACCTGGGTTAAATGAACTAACTGACTGTGTCAGCATTAACTGAGTGCCCCCCCTGCTGCAGGTACACCCTGATCCCCACCTCGGTGGTCCTGGGTCTGGGTGGCTCCCCCCTCTGGTCGGCTAAGTGCACCTACCTCACCATCTCTGGGAACGTGCAGGCGGCTCGCGACGGCAACAAAGGCTCCGACGTCATCAACCAGTACTTCGGCATCTTCTTCTTCATCTTCCAGTCGTCGGCGGTGTGGGGGAACCTCATGTCCTCGCTCATCTTCAGACAGGACACCAACATAGGTAGGACACACCAGACATATTTTAGATCCTTTATTTAAACAGGTGAAAGGCTCGTTGAGGCTAAAGAAAATCTCTTTTCCAAGAGAGACCTGACCAAGAAGTTACAACATTTAAACCATGGGTCTCAAACTCGCGGCCCGCGGGCCAATTGATATGAAAGTTTAATGTGAGTTTTATATGAATGGCACTTTACCGTGTTGTGTGTGGAAGGTCCCTTTAATTACTTTTTTTGGTAATTTTGTCTTTTTTTGGTAATTTTGTGTCTTTTTTGGTCATTTTGTTTCTTTTTTAAGTAATTTAGTTTTTTCCTGTCATTTTGTGTCTTTTTTTTGGTAATTCTGTGTACTTTTTTGTAATTTTGTGTCTTTTTTGTAATTTTGTGTCTTTTTTTAAAGTAATTTTTTTGTCTTTTTTGGTCATTTTGTTTCTTTTTTAAGTAATTTAGTTTTTTCTGTCATTTTGTGTCTTTTTTGGGTCATTTTGTGTCTTTTTTTTGGTAATTCTGTGTACTTTTTGGTCATTTTGTGTCTTTTTTTGTAATTTTGTGTCTTTTTTTAAAGTATTTTTTTGTCTTTTTTTGTAATTTTGTGTCTTTTTTAAGTTATTTATTTTTTTTCTGTCATTTGTGTCTTTTTTTTTTAGTAATTTTGTGTCTTTTTTTGGTCATTTTGATACTGCCTCCAGTGGCCCCCAGGTAATTTGAGTTTGAGACCCCTGTCTTAGGTCATTTAGTTTCTTTTTTAAGTAATTTAGGGGGTTTTTTTTTTGGTCATTTTGTTTTTTTTTTGTCATTTTGTGTACTTTTTGGTCATTTTGTTTCTTTTTTTAAGTAATTTAGTTTTTTTCTGTTATTTTGTGTCTTTTTTGGTAATTTTGTGTATTTTTGGGTAATTTTGTGTCTTTTTTAAATAATTTTGTGTCTTTTTTAATAATTGTGTATCTTTTTTGGTCATTTTGTGTCTTTTTTAAAAATAATTTTGTGTCTTTTTTGGTAATTATGTGTATTTTTTGGTCATTTTGTGTCTATTTTGTCATTTTGTGTCTTTTTTTTTAGTAATTTTGTTTCTTTTTTGTCTTTTTTTGTCATTTTGTGTCCTTTTTTTTTTAGTAATTTTGTGTCTTTTTTGGTAATTTTGTGTCTTTTTTAAGTAATTTAGTTTTTTTTCTGTCATTTTGTGTCTTTTTTTAGTTGGTCATTTTCATACTGCCTCCAGCGGCCCCCAGAGTTTGAGACCCCTGCACTAGACAATAACACGTGTTTGTTTTATTATGTGATTTTAATGAATCGTACCTGCAAAGATCCCACAACAAAGCATAGTAAAATGTTTATCTAAATAAAACAATGGTGCGTTAAACACCTTAAGTCATGCAAGCAAAAAAAAAAAGTAGCGGAAAATGTAAATACTCAAGTAAAGTATAATTACCTCAAAGTTACACTACTTGAGTAAAAGTACTCAGATGGTGTGTAGTCGTGTGTATCAGTGTCTGTTTATGTTTATGGTTCAATCTGGGAGAGAATCAGAGAGGGTGTGTGTGTGTGTGTGTGTGTGTGTGTGTGTGTGGGTGTGTGTGTGTTCAGATTGGAGGAAATATGCAGTTTATCTTTTTATTGGTGTTTATGATCATGAGCTCAGCAGCATTTCTCAGAACAACAACATGAGGAAGATTTTGTTTTCAGCTTGATTTCCGGGGCACAAAGTCTGTGTGAGGTGTGTTTAACATGTTCTTCCTTTACAAACAGCACTTTATTGTTTCAGTGTTGTTTTTATGGGTTAGCGTAAATAAATCTGGCCCCAGATGTGATGTGAGGAGATAATCCCAGTTTTTAGTTTGGCTTGATTGGTTTATTATTTTATTGATTCAGGGAACAGATTTTTCAATTGTGTTTAAAAATGTATTGATTTTAAATGTTTTTTATTTTGTTTTATAGAGCATTAAAACATGCACAGTGGAAGATAAAATAAATAAATAATAAATATATATATATATATATATATATATATATATATATATATGTAAGTAAATTATATGTAAGTAAATACCTACTGTTCTACTCTAACTATAAATATATACATATATATAATATAATATACATTATATATAATTTAAAAAATTATAATTCTATAATAATTATGAACCTTTTCCCACCAAAAGGTTTGAATACATGACTGCTCTTTATACAGAAATCTTAATTTGTTTTATTATTATTATAAAAATTAAAATTAAAATAATTACTTGTAATTAAAAATATTATATAATAAAAATATTTAAAAGGTAGGAAATATTTTTTTATATGAGGTGTTTGTATTTAATAATAAGTCTCAAGTTTCGATTTTTCCCCTTTAGACAAAGAAAATAAATAATAATAAAAATAATAATATTTGATGGAAGCATATGCAAAATAATCCCTTGAAATATTAATATTAATATTAGATATTCTTATTAAGACGCATTGTTTTGCTTACAGACTCATAACAATGACATGCATTCATACAAAATGTAATTTGGGGAATTTAATAACAATAACAACAACTATTTTATCCTCCTAATAATAATAATAATAATAATTGCTAACAATATTTTTTCCAATAATTCCAGCATGATTAAAATATCCTCTCTATTTTCTTGGTGAATAGAATTTATTTGAGTATTTTTTTAATTATTATAATAATTTTTTTCCTGACAGCTATAATCCCAGAGGAGCAGCTGAAGACTTGTGGAGCGGCAGACTGCGGCCTCGTCATCGGCAGCAGCAGCAACACCACCAGACCGGCTGAGACGCTGGTGGTGACGCTGGTCGGCTGTTACATCGGTAACCACGGCGATTAACTTCGACTAGTTCAGGGGTCGGCAACCTTTACTAACAAAAGAGCCATTGTTGGCTAAAAAAAGGGAAAAACAGTCGAAATGGAGCTGCAAACCTTATTTTGAGCCTTAAATGCTGATATTTCTTTATTTATTATTTTCTTTGTATTTATTCTACTTTTCTAATTTTAATAACCAGATCCTGTTAAAAACATTAAATTCTGCTCCTCAGAAACACTGTGATTGATTCTGCTGAATATTCACTGAATATCCGTTTACACAGAGCCGAGAGGAGAGGACAGGAGAGGCTAGAAACATGCAAATAGTTCAATATGTATAACATGGGGAGACCCAATCCCCCCCCCCCCCCCCCCCCCCTCATATTCATGACACTTGTGGTCACTTGGAAAAGTGTTTATATATAAATTGCATTTTATTCCATTTAAAAAAAAAATGTATTACATTTTTAATTATTTTAACGATTTTTGTCATTATAACTGTGTTATTCTGCACAAAGACATGTTTGACTTTCCCACTTCTAGCCATGATTGTGCTGATTCCATAGAGCTGCATATAATAAACAAATACACAAATATACATTTTAAATATTGCAGTGAAATACAAGGGTACAGAACATCACAAGTTTAGACAGTCTTTAAACACCGGACCTGTACCATCATGGGATGAGTCTGTGGAAAATTAGTGGTTTTTATCCCGTTTTGTTTCTATTTTTGTTAATTTTATGCCTTTTTTGGGGGATTTTGTGTCTTGTATTTGCCATTATTTGGGATTTTTTGTTGTAATTTTTACGTCTTTTTTGGTAATTCTGTCTTATGTTGCTTTTTTATGACTTTAAACAAATATACATTTTACATATTGCAGTGAAATACAAGGGTACAGCGAGTAAAATGTAAAACGGGCAGAGCTGAAAGCTTAAACACAAAGCTGAACACCAGATAATTGATGTGAAAACCTGTGAGATTGTATCTTTAATGGTTGACTGTGGCAGGTGTGGGCGTGCTGGCCATGCTCATCGTGGCCATATTTCTGGACAACATCGACCGCGAGCAGTCCAGTCAGTTCCGCGGGAACCGGGAGCCGTTCTGCCACACGTTCCTCGCCACGTTCAGGCTGCTGAAGGACTGGAGGCTGGTGACCCTCATCCCCCTCACCATGTACAGCGGCTTCGAGCAGAGCTTCCTCTCTGGCGAGTACACCAAGGTGAGGAGAGCTCGAAAGTTTAGTCTAATATGAAATAAATTTGATGAATGAAAATGCATTGTTAATAAATGTTAGGTAAGAAAATACAATATTTGCCAGATTTAAAGTGACTTCCAGTATAAACCACCTCTTTTATTCAAAAACAGCCTTTGAACCTCACGTCCAGCAGTAGAAATTTTACGCTAAATTATGTTTTTATTTCCCAAACCTTACCAAGTAGTTTTTTTTCTGAACCTAAATAAGTAGTATTGTTTCCTGAACTTCACCAAGAAGTTTTGTTTCCTAAACCTAAATAAGAAGGTTTGTTAGCTAAACCTAACCATGTGTTTTTGTTTCCTAAACGTAACTAAAAAGTTTTGTTTCTGAAACGTAACTAAGAAGTTTTGTTTCCTGACTCGAACCATGTAAGTTTGTTTCCTAAACTTAACCAAAAAGTTTTGTTTCGGAAACCTAACTAAGAAGTTTTGTTTCCTAAAACTTAACTAAGAAGTTGTTTCACAAACCTAACCATGTACGTTTGTTTTCGAACTTAACCAATTAGTTCTGTTTCCTGAACCTAAATAACTAGGTTTGTTTTCTAAACCCAACCATGTGTTTTTGTTTCCTAAACTTAACCAAGAAGTTTTGTTTCCTAAACTTAACTAAGTTTTGTTTCCTAAAGTTAACCAAAAAAGTTTTGTTTTCTGAAACTTAACCAAGTAGTTTTGTTTGTGTGCTTTTGCTTCCTAAACTTAACAAGTAGTTTTATTTTCAAAGCTTAACCAAGTAGTTTTATTACCTAAACCAAACTGCAAACATTTGACAACGTTAACCACGTGTTTTAAACTGATTGATTTGTCTCAAATTCTTAACAAATAGGAGATTAAAACCCCCCACAAAAAACAGATTTTGTGTCCGATACTCACTCTCCTTTAAGCTTTGTTTTGGTCCCTTTCCCACTTTTTCTAAAATGTACTAAACAGGAAATCTGAGCTATTAACCTGCTTGTTTAATCCATGTTGTGTTTCTTTGCAGAACTACGTGACCTGTGCTTTGGGGATCCACTTCGTCGGCTATGTGATGATGTGTTTCGGAGCCGCTAACTCTCTTTGCTCCTTTCTCTTCGGGAGACTCGCTCGATACACCGGGAGAGCTGCACTCTTTTTCTTCGGTAAAATCTCCTCCAAACACGATCCACATAAAAACATCCAAAATCAACACGTCATGGTTTTTTTAATGTTTCTGTCCATTTTCAGCTGCTGTGACCAACTTCGCCTGCATCATCGCGCTCTTATACTGGCGGCCTCATCCCGACGACCTGCCCGTCTTCTTCGTGTTTCCGGCTCTGTGGGGGATGGCCGACGCCATCTGGCAAACTCAGACCAACGGTAACAAACTTCCAGTCCTGAAATATACTGAGCACAATCATGATCGCCAGAGGATGAACCATTTGTCATGTGTGGACTTGATAAACTTCTACATGCTCTCTGATTGGCCGTAGAGCTGCTGACACATTCTGTGAAGGAGAACTTAAAGCAAACACGACAGAAGCTAAATGTGTGCACTCAAATTACCAGGCAAACCTTTAACAAAATGTTCGTTGTATCAAAAACAAATAGTCACATCACAAGTTTGTACAGTTTTTAAACACCGGACCTGCACCATCATGGGATGAGTCTGTGGAAAATTTGTGGTTTTTATCCCGTTTTGTTTCTATTTTTGGTAATTTTATGCCTTTTTTGGGGGGATTTTGTGTCTTGTATTTGCCATTATTTGGGTTTTTTTGTTGTAATTTTTTACATGTCTTTTTTGGTAATTCTGTCTTATGTTGCTTTTTTATGACTTTGTTTACTTTTTGGTCATTTTGTTTATTTTTTGTCATTTTTACATATTTTCTTGGCCATTTGGTGTGTTTTTTAAATTTTGCATCTTTTTTGGCCATATTGTTTTTTTTTTCTACATATATTCTCACAATGTTGCGTCTTTTCTGACAATTTATACATATTTCTTTGTCAATTGTGTGCCTTCTTTGGTAATTCTGTCTTTTGTTGCTCTTTTATGACAAGTTTTCTAAAAATTTACAATTCATAGTTCATAAATGGCTGCCATATTGTGTAAAAGGTATTTATCTTACCTCTCAGGGTGAATTTAATTTTTTCTGACATTTCTATCTTCTGAGGACATTAGAGCTACTTTTTTTAAAAGTGAGACACATGGGCTAAAGTCTTTAACTTCATCTTTACATTTCTATAATGACATATAAAACTAATAATAATTGTTGCTGTTTTTGTCCCTCGTCTGCTCTCCGTCCTGCAGCTCTGTACGGCGTCCTCTTCCCGCGGGACAAAGAAGCAGCGTTCGCCAACTACCGCATGTGGGAGTCGCTGGGCTTCGTGATCGCCTTCGCCTACAGCACCTTCCTGTGTCTGGAGTACAAACTGTACATCCTGCTGGCCGTGCTGGTGCTCACCGTCATCACCTACCCCATCGTGGAGTACCGCGAACACAAGAACCCCACGCCGCCCGTCGACGAGGGCAGCTACCTGACCAACGGGGAAAACAAGACCATGGATAAAAACATCATCTGTCAGACACAAATGTAGAGACTCAATTTCATGTGTTGTTTTGTTTGTTTTGCATCCTGCCTGCTCACTCAACTGCAAATTAAATGTTTATTATTTTGGCAAGTCCTTTTTCATGACAGCATGTCAGGGCCATTGTAGATTTAAAAAAAAAGTTTAGTTTTTCTCAAAAATGTCTGTAAAATCTTTTTTTTCCCCTCATACATTTGAAAGTATATTCTTGTATTTTATCAGATTTTTTAAATTATTATTTTATTTTTACAAATCCAAGAATTAAATCATAGACTTATGAGAAAAAACCCTTAATACACTGTTCTTTATGTAGCTAAATATACAGGTTAAATACAGATTTTGCACTAAGTAAATGTTGAACTATTTGTCGGAAACAATTAACACATAAATTGCCTTTTTTTAGTGCTTTTTATTTTATTTTATCTGAATGTATATGTACATGGTGTTGTAGCCTGCGGCTCTCCTGTGTGGAGTTTGTATGCAAAAATCCTGAGTTAAAGTTAGAAATTTTTCATATATTTTGACTTATGCAAGAAATAAAATATCTCGTTTACGTTGAACACAGACAAGATAAATTACGTACTCATGAAAAGTTTAAAATGTGGTTTACGCTTCCTCCTCGCCTCATGGTCGGACGTTTTTACTAAAAAAGGGGCGTGGCTCTACTACCACGCTTTTTAAATGAAGTGGACGGCTGTGATTGGCTGACAGACATCCAATCAAATGAGTTTGTGCACTTTAGTGGCGTCACATGACAGAAACAATAGATCGAGACAACCTAGAAAAGTAATGGGCATTGAAATAAATAATGGATGTCAACTGTCTCAAAATTTCGGTAATAGTAATTCATAATAATAATAAAAATATTTTTTATATAATTCATACTGTAAAAAAATTATATTGAATTTACATTTTTTTCTGGAGTTTTGTTTTTTTAATTTATTGTATGTATAATGATAACTGTATAATACCTTGTTTTTTGGAACAAGTTATTGTGTTGAAATAAATTATTAAAATGATTAAAAACATTTTAAGTAAAACTGTTTCAAATGATCAAATTCTGATTGTTTACATTAGGATCTGGACTCAGATTCTGTGTGTTCCTCTTCTGTAATCCTGTTTTTGCATTAAACAACATAAACGACAGCATCATCTGCAAACTTGTTCAGATAAAAAAAATATAAATATATATATATAAAATTTCAGGGTAATAAAGAACCAACAGGGACAACATGCTGCATTTCAAATGGTGCTTTTATTGCAATGTGTTGCATTCCCACATTCATAGATGTTATAGATTTGTTAGTCAAAGCATCATTTCCTCAAGGTTGGCATCCTCACCTTGGAAAAAAAAAAAAAAAAGCAGAGGGATCAAATACACGAGGTGTTTGTGTTTTGAGTGTAGTAGAGAAGTGTGTGTGTGTAAACTTGAGCAGCCACGAACATATGAATGAACAAACCTCCAAAATTTAGACTTCCAGTAGATGCAAATAAAAGAGTTTTTTTAAAACAAAAAGAAAACAAAGAAGAGTTTTGTTTGTCTATCAGCCTGCAGGGATCTCACTCCCTGCAGGGACTGGACCCGGCCTGAGACTGATTGTCTACAACATTCCAAAGAAAAGGTAGATTTCTTTATATTCACGTTACACACCTGAACAGGGGGGTTGGGGGGTATTAAAAGAGACAGAGAGAGAGAGAAAAAGAGAAAATATAACATGCATAAAATTCTCCCAGATGAACATTGTCACTCATATTGTCTTGTAATAGCTGCTCCGATGCCTCTTTTAAAAACAAACTTTACATGAGTGTAATATACAAAACTGGACAAAAATGAGTAAAATGTATAATATATATTTATATATATATTTATTTATATTAATTTGTACAAGGGAGAAAGTGGAACCTTGGTCATTTTTTCTCAAATTCTCCAGAGAAAGCATTACCGCCCCCCAAAAGATCAACACAAAGTGGTGAGTTATTAACAAGCCTTCTTGTAAAGTCTCTGAACCATTTCCAACCTCAGTCCCAACACGGCTGCACTCAACAATACTTTAACTGATGCTGTTCACATAGAGGAGAGATTAGTTTTGAAACACCTGCATTAGGAATGAGTGGGAGTTAAAGGACTATGGATGCACAAATACCAGTTTGGACCAAGCGAGAATGCTTCAGAAATAAAGACTGATCAAACTCTACCCTCCTTTAATTTATGGAATATATTTCATGCATTGAATTTCATTTGTTTATTTTGCTTTCTACGACACCAAACAGGACTACCTAACAGCAGACACTGGCCGGATCCTGCCAGACATTAGTTGGATCCAATCTATGGCATTGGCCCAATCCTGAACCACACAATAGCCTGATCCTGCGTCAGATATCGGCCAAATTGTGCACCAGACAAAGGCCCAATCCTGCCAGACATTAGATGGATCCGGTCTACGGCATTGGCCTGATCCTGCACTAGACATTGGCTGGATCGTGCATCAGGTACTAGCTGAATCATGCACCATGCACTGACATCGGCCCAATCCGGCATAAGACCTCAGCCAAATCGTGCACCAAACATTGACCCAATTCTACACCAGGCATTACCCAAATTGTGCACCAGACATTAGCCAAATCATTCATGAGGCATTGGTCCGATCCTATACCATTCAATGGCCGAATCCTGCTTCAGGCATTGGCCCAATTGTGCATCAGACAATGGCTAGATCCTGCACCAGACAAAAGCCTGATCCTGCACCAGGCATTTGCCAAATCCTACAACAGGTAAGCAAAAACATGCACTAGGAAATTGCCTGATCCTGCACCAGGTGTAGGCTGAATCCTGCACCAGGCGCAGGACTGATCCTGCACCAGGCGCAGGACCGATCCTGCACCAGGCGCAGGACCGATCCTGCACCAGGCGCAGGACCGATCCTGCACCAGGCGCAGGACCAATCCTGCACCAGGCGTAGGACCAATCCTGCACCAGGTACTGGCAAAATCATGCACCAGGAAATGGCCTGATCCTGCACCAGACATTAGCCCAATCCTTCACCAGGCATAATCATAATCCTGGTATCATCAGCACACATCAACATATTCCACATCAGGCAGCACAGAAGTGTGACAAGACAAGCAAAACAGAGAAGACGAGCAACACGGTTAGTGTGCCGTCGTTTATGTCAGTGCACAATTGTTGCTAGATAGCAGAGGTTAAGTCTCACACACAACCAGACTTTTACGAAACAAAAAAGCGAGTGTCCACCTTGGTTTGAGGAAAAACACGTTGAAAAAAAAGCTGCAGGAGAGTGAACGCTAAGCGGCGGCGGCGACCGGCAGCTACGGAGCTGAGAGTGTTGACGGTTGCTGAAACTGTAGTTGTGAGCAGGAATGTTCTGAGAGTTCAAGCTGGAGGTTTTTAACAGTTCGCCAGGTGTCAGCTGACAGCGCAGAGAGGAGAGAGGGGGGACAGGTGGGGGAGGGGGGTGTCACCTGAAGAAGATTGGCATAGTATTTATACTGAGGATCGGTTGGTGTAGACAGAAAGACAGAAAGAGACAGAGAGACATTACAAAGAAGGTAAAGTGTGTACAATTTTTAGTCGTCGTTTGGATAATGGGTATCCACTACAGTCAAGCTCTTCATTAAGAACCTGAGCTAGTCATTAAATTTTCTATTTGTACATTCAGGGGACTTATTTCTATCTCCAAATACGAGTCTGATTGAGACAGTTTTTTTTTTTTTTCTGATGGCCTTTTCACTCCAAGTAAATCTGATATAAAGTGCAAAATTAGATTGTATTTGCAAATTCCTGGAATAATTTGATTAATCTATGTCTGTAAAAAAGTCATTTAAAATACAGTAAACTTTTTTTTTTAATTTTTTACAAAGGTGAAAAAAGGTTTAAAAAAAACCCTGGTTAACAAGGTTATTATTGTTAAACAGCAAAGGAGCAATCTTCACTGCAGAAAGTATATACACGAGGCACCTCAAGTTTGGTATAAAGTATTCAGTTAATGGAGAAAAAAAAACACTTTTTCTGAGATTAAAAGATGAGAGGTCATCAGATATCAACTAAATTCACTAGACTAACTGAAGGGGCTTTTTTTTGAGTGTAAAGTAACTATAAATTCTAATGGTTTGCTCCAGTGTTAATTCTACATACCCAAGTCAACGTGAGGAAATGCTTGTTTCAGTAAGGTGCATAGCTATCGGTTGCAATGTTTTCTTTTTTTTTCTTCCTGTAAACGAGTGATAGCACTTCAGGCACAAAGAAGACCTCATTGGCAAAAAAGTGGAGACGTCTCCGAAAAAAGCGACACTCGGGCCACTTTGAAAGGACAGATTGTGTTCGAGAAAGAAAGGAAGGAAGAAGACGAACATGCAAAACGAAGAAAACAGCAGCAGAATGTCGCTGTCGTGTGACAAATCCAAATAAAATTAAAATTAAAGAAAACGGGGGGCCGCTACATTATGTCTTGTCCAGTGATGATGAGGTTTTGCATATGATAATCCATCAAACATCTTGAAGCTTTGGTCATTTACTATTGACAAAATGCAAAAAAAGGCTACATCAGTCAGACAGTTAGGAAATAAAAAAAGAAAAAAAGCCCACTCATTTACAACAACAACCAGGCAATGCTTCTCCATAAAACCAAGGCTCCACTCTCCCAGATCTGCTTAAACTTTTTTTTTTTTGACAACAGAGAAAATTAAATAATATGGCCTTTTTTCTTGTTTTTTTTTCTTGTTTTTTCTTGTTTTTTTTAAATTAACCCGTACAAAAAAAAGCCAGTCCACACTGCTTCTTCTCTCTCAGTAAAATCACATTCAGCAGTCGCTAAACCATTCTCTGGCATAGTTATCTGAAACACCCACAGGTACTGTGCAGGGTCTAAAGAGTAAAAAGAAGAAAAGAATCAAACCAGGACATCTTCCACTTTTCCATCTTAGAGAACACCAGATATACAGTATTAATCACTTACACACATACATACATACATACGCACTCACTGATAGTCATATACATACATACATCATCAGAAAAATAAAAAAGTAGAAAACATAAAATAAAAACATGACGGAGGCGAGTAGTTTTTTTTTTTTTTCTCTTTTTTTCTTTTTACCACAAAGTCGGAGCACTACTTTTTTTCTCGTTTGATTCTGAACAAATACATATTCACATTTCTCTGTTATATACATTATGTTAACATCTTGAAACCAATGTTATAAAAGAACCTTGTACCTGTTAATTGTAGTGAGGAAGGAGGGACTTTTCCATTGAATGGCTGTTCCGTAAAAAAAAAAAAAAACGACAAAAAAAAAACACATTACATTGGTTGTATTTGGCATGTTTTTGATAAACTGACAGTTGCTGTTTCTGCAGTTAACAGGCTTGTAGAGGAAACCGTTTCCTTAGGAATGCCTACTGCACGCAGAAAGAGTGAAAGGAAGGAAGGAAGGAGGGAGGAGGAGAGGAGAGGAGGAGAGGGGTTCAATACTGTATGTGTGAAATCATCTGAGCAGATAAACAAGAGGAGGCTGAAACTGGCAGAGTCCTTCCCAAAAACAAAAAAAGTAATACATTCTTCCACTTTGTGCAGCTTCTGTCTCTCCTGAGTATTTTTTATTTTTTTTTTTACATCTATGAAACAGCGGCGCAGGAGCGTCTGACCGCTGAGTTCACACTGCGAGAAACAAGATCAGGAACATTTTTCTTTGGATGAGGTTACTGCAAATTTAGGAGAAAAAAAAAAAGTCTCTGTATCAACAGTGCTGTGTAGTAAGTGCATATTGGACATAAATATAAGTGCAGGCAGTCTGATTTCTGTTCTGGACAATAAGGGCATTAATGGCAGCTCGCTCGTGGAAGTTTCCTTGCTTTTGGGGTAAAAAGAGACCAAAAATGTGATAGAAACTGTGTTTATAAACCAATAATAGCCGTGTTTCCGTTCCCAGATTATGCACATTTTGAAGCATCACGTTAGAAAAGCTTTGTTGATAAATTTGGCCAATTTTGACATGAAATAACGCTAAATTTCTGAAAATTTCTCAATTTTTTTTTTGTTCTGAACAATAAGGGAATTGATGGGTTTGTCCCAGTTCACTCCTTAAACTAGTTCCTTTGCTTTTGGGGACAAATGGGACCAAAAGTGTGATAGAAACTGTGTCTATAAACCAATAATAACAGTGTTTTATTTCCCAGTTTATGCACATTTTGAAGCATCACGTTAGAAAAGCTTTGTTGATAAATTTGGCCAATTTCGACCTGAAAGAATGATTAAAACTTGCACAGTTTAACTACATTTCTGAAGATTTCTCCAAATTTTTCTCTTGCAGAAAACTAAAAGAAAATATTGGTTTGCAACTCCATGTGTAGCCTCCCGATGAAACTTCACCTTAGCCAAATTTATCCACTCATATTTAAAAAAATGTGCTTAAAATTCGCTTGACAATTGCATGGAAACACGGCTAATTTGGTTTGTAGCAGGACAAAAATTTAGGAATTCGGATTCAGTTTACTGCCATCTAGAGTTGATCTGGAAGCATTTTTTTTTTTTTAAAGTTTCAACAATAAATTTATTGTTTAAGTGCATTTTATTGAGCAAGAAAGACCAACAGCAGGCAGCAGCTTCTGAGTGAGGTTTTGCTGCTTCTTTCCTTTTTATGCAATTTTAAATTGAATTTCTTTAGTTTTTGGACTGCTGGTCGAACAAAACAGTGTGGGAGGACGTCACTTTGGGCTCTGATGGGCTTTACTTTTTACCGTTTTCTGACTTTTAACAATTAATCCCACCCAAAAAACGGACGGATTAATCGAGAATACACACAGTTTTTTGCAGCCCAAATTCTCAAAATCCACATTGAATCATAATTACTAAGCAAGTAAGGCAGAAAACTGTTCTTTTTCTGATCAAACGAGCCGCTCACAGTGTGAAAACATGGTCGATTATCAGACCGACAACAGCCTGATAAGAACAATAATGAGGTAATAAAAAGGTGCTCTACTGATGGTTTTCTAATAAATACACACAAACAGAGAAATAGAAAAAAAACAAAAAACAAAACCCATCTGTTTGAGTCCAGAGGAGGCAAGAGTTTCCTGCGTTTAGGACTCTAAATTATTAAGAAGAGATGGCGACAGCTCCTGGGCCTCTGTTTGGATACACAGCGCGCGGATCTGCACATAAAACATGCACGAACACACACACACAGAGAGCTTTTCAGCCGAGCACAAAGTGGTTCTCACATCATACAACATCGGAGGAGTTGGTGGGTGGAATGTTGACCTTGCATACTATCCCTCTATATCTGTTGCATACGCTGAAGTATTTCTGTAAAAAAATAAAAAACAGTACACAGGAAAGCCCTATTCCACTGAAGTAGCATCAGACTGTAATGTTGTTGACCTAGTGTGAGCGATGAGTTAGGGTGGTTGCATTTACAGAGGTTATGGTGAAAACGTCCCAATATCTGGATGTGAGGTCTGCGCTGTGTGCAAAAAAATAAAATAAAAAAACAAACTCTCCACTGATTCCACTATTGTCTCCCAAGTTTCCATGACACAAGGAAGATTAACATAATAATAAAAAAGAAGAGAGAAACAATAAACCAGGGTTCACACAGGAGTAGTTGGATCAGGGGACGTCTGATGCTTTGCTGGAGTTAGAGACGTGGCAGGTAAAAATCACTGGATGCTCCCTTATTGAATTATTCCTGTGTGAAAAGGGATAGTTCAGAGTTTTTTTAAGAGGGGCTGCATGAGGTACTTTGCCATAATCAGCGTGGTATTTACAGTAGATGTCTGCACGGCCACAATTTAGAGAAGCAAGCAGGAAAACTAAAAAAAACCCCAATATCAGTTGATTTATGCGCTATATTTAGGCTATTTTCACCACTTTTATATGCAAACTGTGAAGCGGTTATCTGTGCCTTTTTCAAACCAGACTTCCTTGACAAAAAGAGGAATTTTACCTTGCAAAAGACACAAAATTAGCCGTTTCCTTTCCCAGATTATGCACATTTTGAAGCATCACATTAGGAAAGCTGAAGGAAAATTTGGTTATTAATTTGGACAATGCTAGCAGACATGAAAGAATGATTAAAAATTGCGCAATTGCCGACAGAAAGCTAGCAGGAAAACTGGTAAAGAAGCCAAGAAATGTACTCCTGTGGACGGCGGCAGCAGCTAAATGCATTTAAGCACCTAAAAAACAACAATACGAGCTGAAGTGTGCACTATATTTAGACTATTTTCACCACTTTACTTTGCTGTCGGACAGCTCTGTTTATATGCAAACTGTGAAGCTGTTATCTAGGCTTTTTTCAAACCAGACTACCTTGACAAAAACAGTAATTTTACCTTGCAAAAGACACAAAATTAGCTGTTTCCTTTCCCAGATTATGCACATTTTAAAGCATCACATTAGAAAAGCTGAAGGAAAATTTGTTGATTATTTTGAACAATGCCAGCCGACATGAAATAATGACGACAACTTGCACAATCGGGCAAAATTTCTGAAGACATATCCAAATTTTTTAAGTTTGCAAGTTTATGTTTTCTACTTCTATGTGTAGCCTCCTGATGAAACTACACTGTAGCCTAGTTTATTCACTCATATTTAAAAAAAAAAAAAAATGTACTTAAAATTTGCTTGACAATTGATTGGAAGACTGGTAAGGAAATTACAGAAAATTTGTTGATTAATTTGGACGACACAAGCCGACATGAAAGAGCAATTAAAACTTGCACAATTGCTGTCAGGCAGCTCTGTTCATACACAAACTGTGAGGCTGTTATCTAGGTTTTTTCAAACCAGACTCTCTTCACAAAAACAAGTCATTTTAGCTCGCAGGACACAGGAGTTTAACTTAATTCCAGGAGTATGCTCACGTCAAATTCAACCAGACTCCATTGAAAAAAAACTTAATTTTACCTTGCAGGAACCTTGCAGCTGCTGATGGGCTGCTGATGGACTGCTGCCTCTGTCAGTTAGTTATTTTGTGTTTTTTTTGTGACTTTGGTGAATCTGAACTAACATTTTAAAACACCAAAGTCACACAATAACACAAACGCACTAACTGATGAAAGCAAAAGTGAACCAGCAACTCCTGTGTTCTGCAGGGTAAATTACTGCTTTTGTCAATGGAGTCTGGTGGCTTTGAAGCAGTGAAAATATTCCAAATATAGCGCTCATTTAAACTGATTTAAGTATGATTTATATGGCTAAAACACATTTTGCTGCTGCTTCTGTCCATGCTGGTTCTCCTGCAGCTTCACCAAACAGCAGGCATGCTAAACGCCATCCACCGTAGGTAACACACAAACTACGAATCAGTACCTCATGCAACCACACTTGAAAAAAATCCAACATATAACCTTTAAAAGACTGATATAAAACTTCAGTCCTACACTTGAAACCTTTGGGTGAAGTGTCAGATGTTCCTGATGCCTGATATTCAGATAATTTGTGTATATCTCCACATTAAATAAGTAATGTAAAGAATATTTAGAGGCAAAGTCTCGGCAGGGTTTTTCATTGTTTTCCAGGTAAATCTGCACATCTTTTCTGACTTTTTCTTTGTCAACAGAGGTCTGTTATCGCTGAGAGAGACAGTGTCTGACCGAGCAACAGTAGTCAACAGAAAACTTTGTTTGTTTGTTTGTGTGTTTAGCAAGTGGAGTGAAGTCTTCATCAGGGAACCAGAGGTGGAGGGAGAAGAGGGTTGAATCCCAAAAAGAAGAAGATAAAAACAGGTTTTTGCAGGAGAAAAATAAAAAAAACATTTTTTGCGACTCAACCCATCCTATTTTTCAAATTTCCATGACAGCTTTTGAAATGATTTTATCCATCACATCTTTGTTAGGAACTTCTATTACTAAAGCCTCTACTTTAAATGTCATTATATAGGAACAATATCCAAAAGCGCGTCGTGTTTGTTTTTTTATTTTGCTGCGACTACGGGCGCTACGAGTGTCGATGCGGCTACGTACCGTTAGCATCCCCCAGAGGTCACGTCATCGCAGCAAAGAGCGCGGTTTTAAGGTATTATTATGCTTTTCTTTTTTCTCTTTATACAATGGTTACAAACACATGTACTGTCTGAAAAGTTTTCTCTTGAAAGTATTGTACATACATAAGAATAAAAAAAGAGGAGAAAGCAAGAGAAGATGGCTAACTAGCTCCCTGGTTACCACAAGAGAAAGCAATTAAGCGATTTAAAACCCCCATATCATATTTCATTTCTTTTTTTTTTTTTAACCGGAAAAAGTAGTGTTGTGGCTTCTCGTGAATGGGAAGGGAGCGTATAGATTCTCTAGCTATATATTTCTTCTTATAATCAATTGCTTTTTTAAAAGAATTTTTCACATTTCAGAAGATGGAATAACTTTTCCTTTTCCTCCACTGCAACATTTAGCGGTATTACAATATCATGATGCCAAAAAAAAAAGAAAAAAAAAAGAAAAACAATGAGCTGACATTATTAGAATTTAAAAAAATAATAAAAATAAAATAAAATAAAAACCTGGATCGAATCACATTATACATAGTTTTGCTGTTTCTGAGTAATCAATTAATTAATTACACTTTTTTTTATCATCTTTTTAAAAGCAGTTACAAGAGAAGAGTGAGCTCATCCCCCCAAGTCTTTGTCCTTCTGTACTGTACAATACTACCCGCCTGCATGGTGCACATGGCAAACAACACTGATAGGCCGAGAGAGAGAGAGAGAGAGAGAGAGAGAGAGAGAGAGAGAGAGAGAGAGAGATAGAGAGAGAGAGAGAGAGAGAGAGAGAGAGCCCAACAGAGCTCTGTATTCACAGCTGCTGAGGTGAGGGGTAAAATGTGACGGACAGACAGTTAAATAATCATAACAGTCTCTTTTTTATACTTTGAAAAAATAAAAATAAAACCTCCTCCCGTGTGGGGGGGTGGGGGGAGAAAGACACGTAAGTTCCAAACTGAGCAGCATCCCGTCTGTCTCCCATCCATCCATCCATCCATCCATCCATCTGTTCGTCCGTTCGTCCGTCCGTTCCGGCTGTTGTCAAAGCTTGTTCTGATGATCATGTTGATGATGATGATGATGATGATGATGACGGTGAGAGCAGAAGATTTTTTTTTCAAACAAAAACAATTCAACCAAAAACAAAATAGAATAATATGTCGAAGAATTAGAATTAGAAGAAGAAGAAGAAGAAGAAGCAGAGCTTTTTTGGGGGAAAAACTCAAACTTCCACCAGGCACTGTAGCTGATAGAGAGAGACAGTCACAGAACCAGCTGATACTGAGCTTCTATCCCACAATGCCACAGAGGTCTGAAACCTTAAACATTCCCACATCGCTGAGAGACAGGTAGACAGGAAAAAACGACAAATAAAAAAAACAAACAAAAATAAGCCAGAGGTGCTGCCGTGTGGGATAACTCCGCACACTTTAAATGATGAGCGCAGCTGTTTGCTGCAACTCATGCTCCCAAGATGCACTGCTGCTGCTGCTGATGCTGCTGCTGCTGCTGCGACATAACAACAACAAAAAAAACAAAAACAGAAAAAAATAAGAGGCCGGCCCTGATTTGACAGTGACGACAACTTGGCAAATCTACAATGATGTCGCAGTTGTTTTCTTGGGTCAGGAAGCAGGAAGTAGGTCACCAAGGAATGAGCAGCAAGACAACACTGCCTTTAATAGGCTGAGGCAGACAGACAGGTTGTCAGACAGATTAGACAGGCAGGTTTAAATACACTGCTGCTCCTTCTGACTTTAGTCTTTTCTTTAAAAGTACTGGGCGGCAAAACAACCAGCCGCCGATTTCCCTCCTCCGCCGCCGCCGCACACAAGTGGTTCCGGCTGCCGTTTAACTCCGACCGAGCCAGCCGAAAAACCTCTCCGAGCTTACTCGTGTGGTCGTTCCAAACATCCATCCATCCAAAAGGTGAGACAGAGACAGCAATGGGTCTGGTGCACCGACCTCCGAGGAGGAGGCGTAGAAGTGTAGAAGTAGAGGGAGTTTTGAGGAGAGCTGAGAAGGGGAGGTTTCCGTAGGGTCGTCACTCGGTGAGCAGCTGCTGGAGGAGGCTCTTCTGCTGGGCCTGGTTGTTCGGGGGGCCCGGTGGTCCGGGGCCCTTCTGGGAGGCCGGGGCCCCGATGGAGCCCTGGTTCAGGTAGGAGTCACTGCCAACAAGGTTCACTGTGCACTGGACGTCCGCGAACACCTGAACCTGCTGCACCTGCAGGAGCACAAGAGACAGTCAGCACGTTTACATCACACTTTACATTAGCCGGTGGTAGTAGCCGGTCACTTTAGCCGGTGGCAGTAGCTGGTGGCATTAGCCGGTTACATTAGCCGGTGGCAGTAGCCGGTCGCATTAGCCGGTGGCAGTAGCTGGTGGCATTAGCCGGTTACATTAGCCGGTGGCAGTAGCCGGTCACATTAGCCGGTGGCAGTAGCCGGTGGCAGTAGCTGTCGCATTAGCCGGTCACATTAGCCGGTGGCAGTAGTCGTCGAATTAGCCAGTGGCATTAGCCAGTGGCAGTAGTCAGTCACATTAGCCGGTGGCAGTAGCCGGTCACAGTAGCCGGTCACATCAGCCGGTGGCAGTAGTCAGTCGCAGTAGTCAGTCACATTAGCCGGTGGCAGTAGTCAGTCACAGTAGTCAGTCGCATTAGCCGGTGGCAGTAAATGGTCACATTAGCCGGTGGCAGTAAACGGTCACATTAGCCGGTGGCAGTAGCCGGTCACATTAGCCGGTGGCAGTAGCTGGTCACATTAGCCGGTGGCAGTAGCCGGTCACATTAGCCGGTTACATTAGCCAGTGGCAGTATCCGGTCACATTAGCCGGTGGCAGTAGCTGGTGGCATTAGCCGGTTACATTAGCCGGTGGCAGTAGCCGGTCACATTAGCCGGTGGCAGTAGCCGGTGGCAGTAGCTGTCGCATTAGCCGGTCACATTAGCCGGTGGCAGTAGTCGTCGAATTAGCCAGTGGCATTAGCCAGTGGCAGTAGTCAGTCACATTAGCCGGTGGCAGTAGCCGGTCACAGTAGCCGGTCACATCAGCCGGTGGCAGTAGTCAGTCGCAGTAGTCAGTCACATTAGCCGGTGGCAGTAGTCAGTCACAGTAGTCAGTCGCATTAGCCGGTGGCAGTAAATGGTCACATTAGCCGGTGGCAGTAAACGGTCACATTAGCCGGTGGCAGTAGCCGGTCACATTAGCCGGTGGCAGTAGCTGGTCACATTAGCCGGTGGCAGTAGCCGGTCACATTAGCCTGTGGTAGTAGCCGGTCAGTAGCGACGGCGCCATATTAACCCGCTGAAACGACAAATATCTCCACCCAGTGTTGAGCAGGATTACACGTTCTTTTCAGTTATTCAATTTCTTTTTACTTTTTATAACAGGAAACTTTGCAACGGACGATCCATTCAAGGACTGTTGGAATATTCAAACTCTGACGATAAGGCCTGTTTTTACATTATTTCTTTCTATGATAAACGGTGTATTTTTGCGGATTTTTAAAATAAAAGCTGGTCTTCGTGTTTGCTTCGTGTTCGGCACATCTAGAAATTTGGGGGTCTTGCCTATTAATTTTCATGTGCTTGGTAAAAATACAGAGTGAAATGACATCTTGACGGTCATATTGACTTTTTAACTACAGTTTCAATGTTTATATTTGTAGAAGATACCACAGACATAGTACAAAATAACTCAAAATCTAATAATAGTAAAATAAAATAAGATCATCCAATCCCAGCTGACAGTGAGTGAGGGTTGGGGAGTTACATATTGCACAATAAAAAAATCCTTTATCTAAACTGAGAGAAACAGAGAAGTCACTTCAACAATCTAAATGAGCAAAACAGCATCATTAAGCAGGATTCAGAACCAACAAGCAACAGAAACCACCATAAAGAGATCATCTGCATCACGCTGTTGCCAGGGGAGACGGATATAATAAATGCAAAGGTGGACTGTACATATATTTTATAGACTTAAAACTGCAAAACAAAGTGAGTAAGTAGACAGATGGACAGAAAACGAGACCCATCAGGACCATAAAGCCACTAACCTGCTGGTCGCTGCACACTGAACCGACGCTGCTGAGGTTACTGTTGCTCATGCCGACCGGCTGCCCCATGTGAGGTAATGAGCCGACGCCACCCGAGCCCCCGGCCATGGACACGGTGATGCTCATGTTGTTGTAGACCCCCTGCTGGCCGAACGCCTGCCCTGCACTCTGTCCGGACTGACTGAACAGGCTGCAGGACGCAGACACACAGGCACGTTACAAACAGGTTTTATTTAACCAAATCGTTGCCCCGTTAAAATAATCACCTAAATCATTATTTCAAGTTTTGCAGGAAACACAAAAAACTTCACTAGAAGTGTAACATATGACATTTATTGATCATTTCACTCAAAAAGGATGCAACAAAGGATGGCTATTGGCATAGTAATAACACTGTGTGTAAATTATGTAACTTAAGAGAAATAAACGACTTAGGCAATTTTTTGAACATGCCTTTGTGACTTAAGCAAGATATGGTAACACTTTATTTTGAAGGTGTCTACATAAGAGTGACACAAGCCTGTCAGATACATGACATGACAAGTATCATGAGCATTAATGTTACTTCAAAGTGTCATTAATGTACATGACACATCCCATGTCATGTTTATGACACGCTCATGTCACTCTTATGTAGACACCTTCAAAATAAAGTGTTACCATATCTTGCTTAAGTCTCAAAAGCATGTTCAAAGTCACATTTTGACTTAGACATAATAAATCTGCTTAAGTCACACACTTGACATAGGCCATTATCTTAAAGGGGTAAAATCACATGATCTGATTAACTGAGGATGTAGGTGATTTCACCATAGGTGGCTATGAGGAGATGATTTAGGTAAAAAAACAAAACAATTTTGACAAAAAATGACTAAGGCGATTATTTTAACAGTGTGACGAAATGTAATGTTTGCATTAACCAACCTGTTGCTGCCCAGGCCTGTCTGTTGCCAGCTCTTCATTTCTGGTGACTGGTAGCCAGGGGGCGGGGCTTGCTGAAGCAGAGGACTCTGGGAGGTGGAGTTCTGAGGTGACAACAAGGGGCTGGTCGGGCTCATCTCAGGAGGGAACGAGGGGTCTTGCTGGGTTATAGCTTTAAACGAGGAAAAGTAGAGAAGTTAAGACAATTATCTTCAACTTTTTTTTTATTATATCATGATCATAAGAGACAACTGGTAATTTTGGGTTCTCTACCTTTGCTTTGACAAATTCTTGAAATGTTCTACTTTTTGCACCAAGCATGCTGTATTTTTTTTACTCTGTTTTCATCTTTTGCCCACAGTTTGTATTAAGACTGAACCTGCACTGAGTTTTCTGTTGATTAATTATATGTTGTCTGCTCTTTGCCAGTGTTAACTACTTATTTCCTCTTTGTGGGCTGACCATGTCCTTTTGAAACTAATAAAGGTGAATGCACTCATACACTTAAGGCAACAGAGAATTCACAGCAGTGCTGTGTCAAAGCCTGTTTTCGAGTTGATACGTGTGTCACCCTTCATAAATTTGAACCAAACCTTATTCCAAATCCTAACCACAAAGGGGGCTTTACGGGAAACATAATTTGATAATTGAACAGAATTGTGCAGGCCAGGTCTGATAAAACAAGCCCCAATGTCAGCCACATCGACATATAATTTAAAAAGAAGCTCTGAACCTCTCAGGGTTTGAGGTAAAGAGCACCACTGCACTAAACCAGGGGTCTCAAACTCAAATTTCAAAAATTTCAAAAATCTGAATTCAGAGTTGAGCAAACTCAAAAACAAAACTTAAAATATTTAGTTTAATTGTCCAACTTAAAATTTCAGTTTGTTGCCTTGAAATTTTGAGTTCAACCAACTTTTCTTTTTTTGCAGTGTATCGGTGGACCACTAGTTGAAAAGTAATAGATTTGTTTTGAGTAATGAGTGTGTTTCCTCACCAGCCCCTCCAAACTGCTGGAACAGGCCCTGCTGCAGTGAGGAGTTCACGGTGCTGCTGAACTGGCCCTGCACGCCGCCCATCAGCGTCTGGTTGTTTAAGGGGCCTCGGCCCGGCAGTTTGTTGTCCAGAGGGCCCCCGGTCATGGGGCTGAAGTGACTTGGTGAGGTAGGGGATTTTCCCGTCAATGGGTTGTACCCTGGTGGGAAGTTGAACTGCTGCTGTTGCTGCGGCTGCTGCTGCTGCTGTTGAGGCGTGGTTGGGGGACCTTTGGGGACCCTGGCAGTTCCGAGGGGCCCCACGGCGCCGGTCGGAGCGCCCGCCATGTTCTGTCTCATCAGCATGACCTTCTGCTGGAAGAGCTGGCGCTGGCGGTGCTGGATGCTGTAGAGCTCCCTCTGCCGCTGAGCCAGCATCTGGGCGTTCAGCGGAGGCTGCTGAGAGACAGGAAGCAGCATGTTACACAGGGATTAATCACTATTGTTTGAGTTGATATACAGTATGGTGCAAGGTTATAATAGTTTTTGATTTTTCATTAGTTTTAGTTTTAATTTCGTTGTCAATTTTTGTTTTCAAATTCAGTTAGTTTTAATTCGTTTTTAGAGTGAGTTTGCTAGTTTTGATTAGTTGTATTTTTTGGAAAATGCTTAGTTTTAGTTTAGTTTTAGTTGTTTTGTAATGGGGTATTTGTTGGGTGCCAGATTCAATAAAGTCACAATAAATGTTTCCTTTATTTCCTTTGTCTGATCCATCTCAGCCCCAATAAGTTTATTAAGTCATAAAACCAGATAGATGAAATAGATTTCATATCAACCAAAAAGGTTTACGTATGAAAAAAGTTGACAAAGACGAAAATTAAGGACATTTTCACTATAATTTTAGTTTTAGTTTTAGTTTTTAGTTTTGTAACCACAAAATACAGTTTCAGTTTTTCCGTTTTTTAAAAACTCTAGTTTTTATTTTTATTTCAGTTAACGAAAATGTGTTTTCAATTCTAGTTTTCGTTAACTATAATAACCTTGGTATGGGTATGGTGAACTGTGAGCAAAAAGCCAATGCATAGCAGGAACATCTGCATTAATCTGGAGTCATGTTTCTCATCAGCCTATGGATTAAATCATCAATATTCATCTCTTAGCTCTGTTTTTAGTCTCTATCGACTACTGGGAAATATCTATTAAGGACTGAAGCTCCCACAATATAACTAACTTATTAACTAATTAATAAATGAATTATTAATGACTCAATAGACAGATTAAGATGCCATTAAATATATAAAATAATATTAAAAATAAATGTAGACATGAATAAATTGATAAAACTTCATAAACGTACATTTTAATTAAATATTTATTTTAATTAATTTGCTTCTTTATTACTTTATTTAACTTAATTTATTTATTCCTCTATTTACCTCTGAATAATTTTCTTTCTTATTTATTTATTATTAATATACATTTTAAATGCATTTTTTACTTTACAATATATATATTTTAAATTAATTAATTAATTAATTTTATTATGTACTAATTTATGTATTATTATACTTGTTTATTTCTGTACTATTTGCTTAAAACATTTCTTATTTATCATGCAATTTTTGGTTTATTAAATGGCATTTATTTATTTAATTTGCCAGCTTCCGTCCTCTATAATATCTTCCTTTTATCTGCTAAATGCTCCTCTTTGTTCACCAGCTTGCCACTCACATAAAAGCTTTTTTAATATTTTTTTTTTTACTGGAAACAGCTACACGGTGCTGCTGGAAATGACGCAAATAACAGCAGCGAAGCCAACCATCGAAATTACAGGCTGCGTAACCAAAACAACAAGCCAATAGATAATGAAAAGCTCTGCGGAGCCGAGAGGAGGAAGCTGATGATTATTATCTGCGTTTTATCACTACGAGCAACCCTGCACTTAGTTATTTGATCCACTGAAAATAGAAAAAATATTGATTACAGCAGCTTCGAGTGCTGTTTCAACAAAGTGGTTGAATCTAAGCAAACTAATTATTTAGGTAGAGGTTCCGGCTGTGTAGAAAAACAGCAGTGGGCGGTCGGGGTGAGCAGGTTTCATGTGACTCACCTGTGAGGGCATCTGAGGCTGCTGGACCCCCTGACGGATCCCCATGTTCACATGCTGGGCTCCTCCGGGAAACGGACTCATGCCTGCCATCCTGTTCTGGAGCTGAGAGAGAAAAATAAGCAGCGGTCAGACAGGTGTTGGGAGGAGGAGGAGGGGCAGGATTATAACAGCAAGTCATTGGATAAGATATACATTTAGACCAGGGGTCTCAAACTCAAATTACCTGGGGGCTGCTGGAGGCAGTATCAAAATGACCAACAAAAGACACAAAATGACCACAAATAAAAAGAGACAAAATGACCAAAAAAGACACAAAATGACAGAAAAAAAAAACTAAATTACCTTAAGAAACAAAATGACCAAAAAAGGCAGAGTCACTAAAAAATATACAAAATGACCAAAAAAAGACACAAAATGAATAAGTAGACAAAAAAATAAAAAAAAGACACAGAATTACCAAAAATTACACACAATTATAAAAAAAAGACAAAATTATTTTAAAAAAGACAAAATTACCAAAAAAAGACACAAAATTACAAAAAAAGACATAGAATTACCAAAAAAGACACAAAATTAAAAAAATAGACAAAATTATTTAAAAAAGACACAAAATACCAAAAAAGACACAAAATTACAAAAAAAAAAAAAAAGTGTATCCTGAAAGTGTTGTAAAAGCTTCCCCCTTTACTGACACAGAGTCAGGATGAAGGTGTGTGTGTGGGCCCTCACCTGCTGCGGGCCCTGCAGCCTCTGCTGCAGCTGCAGGCGGAGCTGGTTGGGGGGCAGCCTGAGCTGAGGTCCCATCCCCTGCGGCCGCGTCATGCCCGGCCTCAGCCCGATGCCCGCCGTGGCGCCGGGGAAAGCCCCTCGGGGGGCTCCGAAGCCCAGACCCTGCGGCCCCACCGTGGCCAGCTCTGGAGCAAACTGAGCTGGTGGAGCTGCTGTGAACTGGGAAGGGTAGGTGGGGAGTTTGGAGTCCATGGAGCCGGGGCTGGCAGTGGGTTGCTGAGATGGGAAGTTTTGGGGCAAAGGGTCGAAACAGCCGCCCTGGAAGAGACAAAGACATATTAATGGTTGGTTCCTAGGTTTTAACCCTCTATGGTACAATGTGGCCCTCAGGCAACATACCCATTTTTAACCTGTCAAATTTCTACAATGCATATTTTTGAGTGATGCAATACTTTAAAAAGAAGGAAGAGTATAGGGAAGCAATAGCAATGCTTTAATTTATGGGTCTCAAACTCGCGGCCCGCAGGCCAATTGCGACCCTCATGACAATATTTTGTGGCCCCTACCTTGATATGAAAGTTTAATGTGAGTTTTATATGAATGGCACTTTACCATTTTTAAAAAAATAATTCTGTGTCTTTTTTGTAAATTTGTGTCTTTTTTAAATAGTTTTGTGTCTTTTTTAAATAGTTTTGTGTCTTTTTTTGGGTAATTTTGTGTCTTTTTTTGTGGTAATTTTGTGTATTTTTTTTTGGTAATTTTGTGTCTTTATTAAATAATTTTGTGTATTTTTTTAAACAATTGTATTTTTAAAATAATTGTGTCTTTTGGCAATTCTGTGTCCTTTTATTGGTCATTTTGTTTCTTTTAATTTATTTATTTTTCTGTCATTTTGTGTCTTTTTAGGTCATTTTGTTTCTTTTTTTAAGTAATTTAGTTTTTTTCTGTTATTTTGTGTCTTTTTTGGGTCATTTTTTGTCTTTTTTTTGTAATTTTGTAACTTTTTTGGTAATTCTGTGTTTTTTGGTAATTTTGGTCATTTTGATACTGCCTCCAGCAGCCCCCAGGTAATTTGAGTTTGAGACCCCTGCTTTAATTTGTCACATGACCTCCAGGAGGCCATATTGAAAGCCTATTTTGCAGACTTTTCCAAAGGAAACAGCTTTGCCATTTTGTGCCACAAAAAAATCACTCAAAACGTCATTTCCTGGCCCTTTACCATCTGGAAAAAAATATATATTCCTACTGATAGGTGAGTAAACCTTCATTTTTGATAGTTTCATACACTTTGAGTGTTCAAGACATTCATTTCAATGGGTCGTTGGTTCAATGGTACAATGTTTCCTACACGCAACATTCAGACAAGAAACCGGTTAAAAAAAGTTCCTTTTATATTGTTTTTAAATTTAAAATGTTATGCATTGTACCCTGTTGAAGCTACTGAATCTTTTACATGTGTTTTTTAAATAAATTATGTTAAAAAATTCATTTTATAAACTTTGTTTTTCACTTGTGCACCGTTATGGTACAATGTTTTACAAAATTTCTTCAGATTATGTTTATTTAGTCTATTTTAAGACACTCCAAACATTTTTTTCCTAACTGGCATCATAATGCGTACACCACAGAGGGTTAATTAAACTTTGAAAAGTCTGAACGTGGTTTACAGACTGCCTGACTGCCCTCTTCTTCTTCTTCTTCTTCTTCTTCTATTTGTTATAATGAACGAGATGAGGCAGAAGAGCCCGTGATAACAGCCAACATATACATTCTGAGCAGACGTCAGAGTGTTTGGTAGCTAAAGTAAAGTGGGAGGTGTGTGGCAAGAACAGCTGAACCGGAGTAAAGTTGTGTGAAAACACCTCCTGTTTTACTTGAAAGCATTCCAGCAGGGTTTTTGCCAAATGCAGCTTAATGATGAATCCCTGATCTTAAAAAGAAATATGTAGAGCCTTTCTTACTCCCCTACTACACTCTTTACACATTGTGCACATGTGCTCTCTTTAAGCATTACGGTTTTTAATGAGTCGTACCTGCACCAGTTTGTCGATCCCCAGAGCTTTGTCCAGCTCCGCCAGTTCACTCTCATCAGTCCCACTGAGGAAGGAGACGAGCTGCTCCAGCAGAGCTTTCTCATCGTTTCGGCCCTCTGGTGTGGTCGGAGGACCCAGCACTTCATCCAGCGTACAGGGCACACACTGCCTGCTCACACACAGACATCCTATGTTAGCACCTGCATTACTGGAGGAGAATACAGTGTTTCCCCGACCATTATATTGGGGGACGCCCCGCCCCTTTTGATGATCAAGTTCATTTAATTTTCTATAGAGATCCAAACCACAACAAAAGTCATTTAACCCTCTGGAGTCCCGGAAATCGCCGGAGCACGACTTCTTCATGACGGCACAACTTAAAAACGAAGTGTAAAAAATAAAAATACAAACCGGGGGAGGGTTGGGTTGCAAATTTACTAGACTAAAGTGCCAAATCTACAAGAAAAAAATGTGCAGATTTAAAGTGGCAAATCTGTGTGAAAAAAGTCGCAGATTTACGAGAAAAAAACCACCACTTTAAATCTCATAAATCCGCATATATTTTTTTCCTTGTAGATTTGTCACTTTTACCCTCGTAAACTTTTACTCGAAATATTACCTCCCTCCACCGGGTCTGTATGTTTTTTTTTTTTTTTTTTTTTTTTTACACATTCTGGCTGTATGTAATATCTTCCAATTTCGAGGGTTGTAGTTTGGAATTTGCAAGTATTTCAATGAGTGCCCTATTAAGGGTTAAATGATGATTGAGTATTGACAGCAGAGCAATACTTACTCTTGTGGTGATGCCAAGGGCGCTTGTAAAGATGTTCCAAGACCGTCGAAGGACAAGGTGTCGGACAGAGCCAGAGGCTGGAACTGGGAGTCTCCCACATCCATCTTGGATAGGCCTGAAACAAGATTTTAACAGTTTTAAAAGAGAAAAAAAATACTAAAAACAACCTAAAAGGCAGCTACAAGCACTGAATTGGGACACAAAATAACCAGATGCAACAAGAATGAATTAAATCATAGACTTACTTCCAGTTAATATACAAAACTTCTTTAAGGGTCGAGATGGGGGATATCAATTGAGGAGGTCAAATAACTTTAAAGTCATCAAAAAACGTACAAATAGGAAAAAGGTTTTGCATTCCATTCAGCAGAGATAAAAAATATGGAATAGGATGTGTGAAGAATTAAAACAATGTTCAAACATTAAACACTTCAAAATCAAATATAAAGAGCATGTCTTCACACCATATAGGGATGAAAACGGGTGTGTGAAATGACAATAGGTGGTTATTGTTGACGTTTTATTATTTAAATGTATTATTAGTATTTTTCTTTTTTATGTGTTGTTTGTTCATTGTTGTCTCATTGTGACTACATGGGTGTAAGTGTACTTATGTGTGTGTAAGATAACAACAAGTTATGTATGTTAATAATGGTAATAATATGTTTATATACTAAATTACTATGTGTTATACATACATATATATAAATATTATTGTTATATAACTGAATATAGTAAATTAACATAGGGAGAAGGGATTTAATAAGCCTTGACTCCGTTTGAACACAAATAAGTGTTGTCTTGTTGTTTCATTTTGTGTTGTCTTGTATTTATTGCTGTTCATTTGTTTGTAATTGTTCATCTTTTATTTCGTGTTCAAATAAATTCTCAATCTATATAAATAAAGTATAAAGAGGGTAGAAATCAGTTTAAAATCTTGCTTTTTAATTCAAAATGTCCACCTTGCTGCAATGATGCAACATCATTCTGCTCTTTTGAACTATGCTGCAAACATCTATCACTTGTGGGGTCACATATGTAACAGGATACAGGCTGCCACACCCAGTGGTGATACTGAGAGTGGTCATTTATGTAAGAGTACTAAAAAGAGGTCAGCTGAACAATGACTTACTGCTACAGAAGATTTAGTGTCAAGTTACTAAAAAACACGGTTCCCACAGGGGTCGTGTGAGCACATTCTGGGATTTTTCTTTTCCGCTGACTAACGGTGACTCTTTAACTGTGGGTGTTGTGTTTTCTTGCATACCAGTGCTTGAACTGAATGGGTTGATAACTTCTGCCTCTGGGAAGGGGCTGCTGTCTTTGGGGGTCTGGAAGGGGTCTCCCTGTCCCTGGTTCTGTGTCTGGTTTGGAGTGGGGGGGCTGCAGAAGTCAAAGGATGTCTGACTCTGGAGGCTGCAGCCGGAGGGCGGGCCGCCGTCACTGAGTCCTGAGGAGGAAACACACACAGACACACAAAAAATTATTTATTAATAATAATAATAATAATAATAATAATAATAATAATAATAATAATAATAATAAAAATAGCAAAAATAATAATAAAAAAATGGCTCAATAGATAGATAAGGATGTCATGAAATGTATAAAATAAAAATTATAAAAATAAATGTAGCCATGATTAAATTCATAAAAATTCATAAACATGAATTTTAATAAAATATAAATTTAATTTGATTTGCTTCTTTAATTATTGAAATTGTAGTTATTCCTCTATTTATTTACTTACCTGAATAATTTTCTAATTTATTTATTTATATTTATTATTCATATACATTTTTTAAATGCATTTTTTAATTTTTTAAACGCATTTATGTATTTATTTAATGAATTAATAAATAAACAAATAAATAATAATAATTTTAAAAATATTAATATTAAAAAATTATTTGTTTAAATTTTGATACACAGATTCAAGACTTAAAAAAAATATGTATGTATATTATGGTTCCTTCTTTGGTCTGTTGACACTGCAGTATCTCCTGATAGCCACCAGGAGGCACAGACACCAACAATGTGTAGGTAAATAAATGAATGAATAAATATATTAATAGAAAGCATTCTGGATCATAGTACTATAATGGATCCTACTACTACTACTACTACTACTGATAATAATAATAATAATAATTGTAATAAAGTATTTAAAATCCAGTTTAAAAAAATGAAAATGGTTTCATTCAAACACTGAAAAAATCTAAATATATAACAATAAATCTAATTATATAAAAATAATAAATAAAATAATTACAATTTTAATAATCATACAAAATTATTTCAAACCTAGTTTTAAAAAATTAAAAATAAAGGCATGAAAACGGTTGAATTCAGACACTAGAAACCCCAAATAATAATATTTATAATATAATTATATGACAATAATAATAATAAACTAATAAATACTATAATAATAATAAAATATTTAAATCCAGTTTAAAAAAATGAAAATGGTTTCATTCAAACACTGAAAAAAAACTAAACATATAACAATAAATCTATTTATATAAAAATAATAAATAAAATGATAATAATCATAATACAAAATTATTTCAAACCAAGTTTTAAAAAATAAATTAAAATTAATGAATTAATGAAATGAATGAAAACTGTTGAATTTAGACACTAAAAAACCCAAATAATATTTATAAATATAATTATATGATAATAATAAAATACATATTTTCTTAAAACACTCAGCAGCAGTTAATTAAATTAAATTAAATTAAATACAGATACTGCACTTTATAACCCCAGTGTCTTTAGTTTGTTTGTAGGAGATATTTCATGCTTCCCTCCTCTACATGACGCCCCCCCCCCTTTCTGCTGAGGAGAAACTGTACCTCTGTTAGGAGTGCCGGGAGGCTCTCTCTTCACATTTACGTTGCGGGGAGTGCTGGCCTCGCTGGGCTGGAGCTGAGTGGGTGACTGCAGTTTGAGCTGGGGGGAGGGGGAGTGGAGCTGGGGTGACGGCGACTGCAACTGGGGAAGGGGTGGCTGGGACAGGGGGGACTGGAGCTGAGGCAGGGGGGACTGGAGCTGAGCTGGGGGCTGCGGGGCTGGAGAGTGGAGTTGGGGGCCTCCTCCAGGGGTTGTTGAATCCTCACTTCCCTGTTTGGCCCCACTCGGGCCTCTCAGGCCAGGCAGCAGCTGGGTGAGAGGGTCCATGTCAACAGGGCCACCAGAGATCTGTGGGTGGGAAACGGAGAGTGGAGCAGAAACAAATGAGAAGGGATAGAGACGAGGAAAGAGACGGGGCGGAGGAATGAAGGGTGTAATGGCGTGAAAGAGTAAAGAATTAAAGAATAATGGGTGGCAGAGGAGGGGGGGCAGGGGATCAGTGACAGAGAGATGGGGAGAGACAAAAGGTCAAAGGCCAGTGAGCTTCAAAGGCTGCAGCTGGTAGCTCAGCCTACAGTGGAGACAAAGTCCAAGAAAATAAACATTCAACATGATTTACAATGGCTGTCAGGCAACTGCCAATGCAGGAGCAAAGCTCAATAGAGGGAAAAATTCCTCCGCTTAATTGTGAAATATTCCTTCACACAGAGCGCCGGTGCAACGTTTGAAATAAACGGCGCACATTTAAATCATCGTTGTTGTTACAGTTCGGGAGTCGTGACAGTTAACGGGACCGAGTTGGACGGAGGCCGGTGGAGTCTGACCACAATTTACAATTTTACCACAAATGCATTGACTTGCATTGAATGCATGTTCGACTTGGCTTGATTAAAGCTGGAGTAGGCGTTTTTTTTCTGCTTCTGATACTGATGTTTTTATCAGTGATTCTATGAGAATTATCTTCTGGTTCCTTTGCAAACTTGAGCTATTCACATAAACATGAACTTGAATTAGCCGTAGCTGACTTGGGTGACATTTTCTCTAATTTCTTAACACTTAACTGATACTGACACGTGATTTATTGCATTTACTGTCAGACTCTTTAGTGACAGTTAACGGGACTGAGTTGGACGGAGGCCGGTGGAGTCCGAGCCACTTTCTGGCTGTTGACAGTTTGGTTTACCACAAATGCATTGCATTGAATGCATGTTCGACTTGGCTTGATTAAAGCTGGAGTAGGCAGTTTTCTTCTGCAAAAGCTTAAACAAATTTGAAAACAGAAGCCCTCATCCTGCACACTCATTATAATCCTCCTGATTCTGATACTGGTGTTTTTATCAGCGATTCTATGAGAATTATCCTCTGGTTCCTTTACAAACTTGAGCTATTCACATAAACATGAACTTGAATTAGCCGTAGCTGACTTTGGCTACATTTTCTCTAATTTCTAAACACTTAACTGATACTGACATGTGATTTATTGCATTAATTGTCAGACTCTTTATTATAAGACCATCTTTCTTTTTCCAGGTAGCTTTGCAGTGTAGGCTGTTGTTGCCAATGCTGGAAAAGCAACTTTTTCTGCAGGATTTTCTGCCCTTAAATCAGGTTTTGACCATCTAAAGGGATGTGCACGTGTGTCTTCATTTGAAGAACAGCCATCTCTCTGAATTGACCTGCGATTGCTAAAAATCTCCTTTAACAGCTTTTCTAAAGCCTGAAATGGAGCCAAAAGGAGGTGCAGAAGTCTAGTTTTTTCTCAGACCACTTGACTTAAATATTTTGAAGATCATTATGGATTTTTTGCCCGATGACACAAAGAACGTCCCAGCTTCCTCAGACCTATTTTCTGCACACATACATCTTGTAATACATCTTTTGTGTCCTACACTTCCATCTATTCCACACAAATAACATTCTACTAGGATAATTGCTCCGATGTAAAATCTTCGGACTAGTTTGTGTTAAAACAAGTTGCCCAGACGTCGGCTGTTACCGTGGAGTCCCGGCTGTCCTTGCGGCTGTCTCTGCGGTTCTCCCCGACGGGGCTGGATTTGGGGCTGATGCAAGCGGAGGTGCTGCAAACTCCTGCAGGTTTGGCTGCTCCTCCTGCTGCAACAGTCAAGCCGGCGCAGGGCAGTCCGTCCACGCTGACTCTCTTCTCCACTTTAACCCGGACTGTCTGCAGACTGAGGGCAGATGGAGGCGGCAGGTCCCCCAAATCCTTCAGAAAACAAACAATGTTAGTGTTTTGAATGGTGTCATGGCAAAAATGATGGATTTTACCAGCAGAAACCAATATTTATGAAGATACTTTATTAATCCCACAATGGGGAAATTCAACCTCTACATTTAACCCATCCTTTTTTACACACAAGTGAACACACAATGCAAGGAGTAGTGGGCACATTACTGTGCAGGGGGGTTAGGTGCCTTGCTCAAGGGCATTTCAGTCCTAGACCTGTCAGTCCAGGGATTCGAACCAGCAACTCTCCAGTTACAAGCCCGATTCCTAACCTCTAGGCCACGGACTGCCCTGAATTAAATATTTAAAGTAATTGCTGATAAATTTGTGGATAATGAAAACTAAAAATTGGGTTGTCAAAAGTATCGATACTCAAAAAAGTATCGATACTAAAACGTTGTATCCGGATACGATACTCATTTTCAAAAGTATCGATAGTTTATTGTTGTGTGTAAAGCATAGCCAAGGAAGGAACAGCATACAACCTCAAAATATTGTTCTAATTGTTATTGTTTATTGTATTTATTAATTTTTGCACTACCTCAGACCTGAAGCTTGTTATCATAGTTGCAGTTTCTTTTTGCACAACTGTTTTTTTGTTATAAATATTTAACCTGTGGTTCTGTTCATTTTTACATGTTGCATTTTTCTTGTTAATAAAAATATTTCTGTTAAATTTTGGGGTCTTTGTTTTTATCCTGGTGGTATCGAAAATGGTATCGAGTTGAACATTTTAGTATCGTGACAACCATACTCTTAATACATAAAAAATGAAATGCACAGGATATTAGACATGTCGAGGCTCACCTTTTCATCCGTGTCCAGGAGGAAGCGGAGCAGTTGGTGGTCCTGTGGCTCTCTGGAGCTGGACTTAGGAGGTGATGTGGTCTGAGCCGGACTGGCAGACGGCTCCCTCTTGATCTCGACGTCGTTTTTGTTTAGTCCGTCCTCAGTGGTGGCGGAGGCATCGTTGGGACTGGTGTCCTGGAGCAGCCGATGCAGGATCTTATGTCGCTCGGTGAGCGTGCTGTGGGAGGCGGGGCACTGAGGGGCGGGGGGCGGGTTCGGTGGATGAGGTGATGAGGTGCAGTGGATTCTGTTGTTGTTGTTAGATTCAGCTCCTGTCCCATTGCTATCCAGGAGCTGATTGAGTCTGGGGTTCCCCAGCTGTGAGGCAGAAGGAAGGGGGGCTTTAACAGAGTCCTCTCCCCCTCCTTCTCCTCCCTCTGGCGGCTTTGCAGACGGAGGGCGAGTGGAGGAGCCGGTGGGTGTACTGGCTTGTCTCTGGAGGACCGGAGACGACAGGGAGAAGGACCCCGCCGACCCACCGATGGCGCCGCTGCTACCATCGCCGCCAGACTGCTGCCTGGTGAGGCCGCCTCCACCACTAAGGTCCCCGGCTGGGGAGTGGAGGCCCGGTGTGGAAGGAGAGAAGGGGTTCCCCGGGACCCGGGGGCTCCCCCCTAACCCAGGACTGGCCCGTGGCATCCTGGGCGACATAAAAGAGGTAGGGGTGGCTGTGAGTGGGCTGCTCAGAGGAGAGGGGCTGTTGACCTGCTGGGGGCAGGTCCGATTGGGCGTCAGGTAGCCTGTGGGTGTGGCTGGGTTATGTCCGTGGGGGGAGGTGTTGGTGTTGTTGGGGTGGAGGCCCGAGGTGGCAAGGCCTGAGCCTTGGGTCCAGTTACTGCCGGGGGGGAGGGTCGGGGAGCGGGAAGGAGTCTGGGCAAGGCTGCCGAGGGTCGGTGGAAGGCTGGGGTTAGTGTTTTCCTGAGAGCTAGCAGTGTTGTGTTCCCTGGAGGAGAATGAAAGATAGAACCTGAGGAGATCATGTAGCACCCTATAATGTAGTCATTTCCTGATAATGTAATAACGCCTGAACATGTAATAAAATTTGCACTTAACTTGATCGAAAATGTAATAAAACCCAATAATGTAATAATAAGATTTTGATTTTTCTTTATCTGTATAGGGCCTTCTGGATCATAGCATTATAATGGACCCTACTACTACAACTGACAATAATAATAATAATAATAATAAAAATAATAAAAACTAAAAAATACAATAATAATAATAATACTAAATTATTTAAAATCCAGTTTAAATTCAAACACTGAAAAAAACCTAAATATATAACAATAAATCCAATTATATAATAAAATAATAATAATAATAATACAAAATTATTTAAAACATAGTTTAAAAAAAATAATAAAAAGACATGAAAATTGTTGAATTCAGACACTAAAAAACAAACAAATATTTACAAATATAATTATATGCACCTTATGATGTAATAATTTCCTGATAATGTAATAAAATTTGTACTTAACTCGATCGAAAATGTAATAAAACCCAATTATGTAATAATCAATCAATCAATCAGACTTTATTTGTATAGCACTTTTCATACAAGAGAAATGTAACACAAAGTGCACCACATAAAAAAAGGAGAAAATAATAATAATAATTCCTGTCACCCTGTCCTGTCCAGGCCTTTGTCATGTTTTATGTATGTTAAGTATATGTTTGGACGGGTTAATGGCTAATTTTGTTGTCCTAGATCTTGTTACTCTGTCTTAAGTTTGCTCTTGAAAATATGACACAACTTCAGCAACACTGTAATAAAACATCCTGACTGATATTGTAATAACATTCTTACAGATAATGTAATACCTTATTACATTATTGGGAGTTTATTACATTTTCAGGAAGTTGTTTTGTTGCTTTGTGGTTGTTTTCATGAGGTAGTGATGTTGGAAATCAGTGAAATCAGTGGCTTATCTGAAACTTATCTGAGCTGGAATTCTATCAGTTAGGATATTTTTATTACATTATAAGTGAAGTTATTACATTATTGGGTTTTAAGTGCAAATTTTATTACATAATCAGGAAATTATCACATTATAGGGTGCTACAGACCATGTGGCTGAGCTAAAAAGTGCTGCAGAAATGAGCAAAAGGACGGTACCTGTCAATAGTGTGAATGCCCATAATGAAGGGCTGTACGTCAGGGTTGGGGGGGCAGCAGAACTTGCAGCGGGTCTGAGCGCTGAGCGGGGTGCCATCACTTAACGTGAAATGGTACAACGGGCTGATGGCGGTGCCGTGGGTCATCACTGATGGAGATACAAACACCCAAACACGGGACAAGAGGAAAAAAAAGGCAAACACAGGGTTTAGACTTTGGCCTCATCTCTTGTTTGTTCATTTCCCAGATGTGTCCGGGCTTAAAGCGCTCTGACTCACATAAAGGCCAAATTGATACCTCTGCATCAAGGTGTTGCAGCAGCTGTGAGTGATTCCAGTGTTGGGATAATCAGATGCTGGTCTATCTTCCCTTTATCCTATCAACTATCTGCATGCATTTATTTTGTACATGGTAATTATGGTCTTATTCTCTCACAATCACCTTGTAACACAGAATGATAAAAAAAAGAAGGCTAGCACTTCAAACAGCTTACCCAGATGAGGAAAGGCATTTTTCCCAGCAATACAGAAACAAACATGTTTAAAAATAGAAAATGGTCTTTGATGCTTCTCCACCAAAATGCTCAACTGTGGTTTGGATTAACTGGATCAATATCTAAGATGATGTCAACATTTTGAAAACTGCAATTTTAGATTACAGGATTCTGATATCAACTGTTGTTCAGCTGTTTGCAATAAGCCTTAAATTAAACAAAGATCAATTTGTATAATATGTTTGAGGATACTGTCCTGGTTTTAGCAGGTAGAATATAATAATTTCAAGCCTAAAGTTATTATTTTAAATTTCAAGCAAACTGCTAAATCTGACTGTAGAGGCTTGCATAGACCATATGACATTTTAAGGGGGCTTTAATTTTGAAAATCCACATGAATATGTCCTGATATTATCACTCTTAGGTTATCTGAAGTTAAATAAGTCCTTAGCAACAGCTGTAGCAACACCTGTTTCATTTTAAACCTAGCTTTGAATTTAGTGGGAACATAGCTCATAAAATAAATTTTAATGTGCTTTAATTTTGAAAATACACATCAGAAAGTCCTGATATTACCCAAGTGACACTCTGAAGTGGTCTGCTTTCATTCTGAAGTGAAATTAGTCTGTGGCAACAGGCTGTTTCCTTTTTATTCTAATTTATAATCTAAATTTAGAGTGGCATAACTCATAAATAACATTTTAGGGGTTTTATTTTGAAAATCCACATCAGAATATCCTCATTTTATCCAAGTAACACATCAAGGCTGTCAACTATTATTTTGAGGTAAAATCAGTCTGAGGCAACAGGCTGTTTCCTTTTTATTCTAATCTATAATTTAAATTTATAAGGAGCATACCTCCCAAAGGACATTTTAGAAGGGTTTTACTTTGAAACCCCCCCATCAGAATGTCCTCAATTAGCTGTCTACTATTATTTTGAAGTAAAATTAGTATGTGGCAACAGCCTGTTCTCTTTTAATTCTAATCTATAATCTACATTTAGAGAGAGCATAACTCCTATATGACATTTTAGAGGGCTTTTATTCTGAAAAGCCACATCAGAATGTGCTGATAACGCATCAAGGCTATCTACTATTATTTTGAGGTAGAATTAGTCCGTGGTAACAGACTGTTTCCTTTTTATTCTAATCTATGATCTAAGACTAGAGGAAGAATAACTCATATAGAACATTTTAGGGGGCTTTTATTTTGAAAACACAGATCAGAATGTCCTGATATTGTCCAAGTAACTCACCAAGGCTGTCTACTATTATTGTGAGGTAAAATTAGTCTGAGGCAACAAGCTGTTTTTACCTTTAAAATTCGGATTTCTGAATCAGAGGGAACACAGCTTGCATATGACGTTTAAGGGGGCTTTAATTTTGAAATTCCACATTGGCATGACCTAATGACTTTTCTTACATAACAGTACATGAAGTATATCTTTGTGTTTTGATCCTCATTCTTCTTCTTGCCTTTACAATCTTTCCTGTGCTTTCCACAAGATAAATCTACATTCACAGCTCACTAACTCGAATCGGAGAGTTTTTGAAATGTAGCGTTCAATGTGATCTTTTATAATGGCATTCAAGTGGTGCTGAGACGTATCAATGGTTTCTGTGAGTGAAGCTGAACAATCAGTCGCAGCTACTCACCCTCATGCAGCAGCTTCTTGGCGTGGGAGGGCTCTTTGCCCTGCGGCTGAAAGAAAGCGTAGATGCACTTCCTGACCAGGTCTTCCCAGCCAGGCCGGCCTGTCGCTCGCAAAGCACTAGTTTCTATGGAGATGATCTTCCCTGGAGGAGAGCAACACACACACACACACAAATACACACACACACACACACACACAACAAGGTCAGTCTACGCACATTTCAACATCTACAGTAGCCTCCACACACTCAGGTCCACACTGTGACCTCGGTCAAATACTTGTTTTTATTGTTGGAACGCCTCTTAAAATGCTCTTTTTTTACTCTACAATATTTAAAGAGTTTTCAGTCCACCTGGGGATAAATGCATTACATTATTATATTACATAATAAAATAAATGTACCACTGAGAATGCAACTGTTATGTTCATCTGTACCTGACTCTGCTCTGCTGCAAATGACCCTCTTTTATGACCATCTGTTTCTTTCTTTATCCATTTATTTATTATCATTCTTAATATTACTAAGTACAGGTGCATCTGAATGAATGGTGCAATGAATTAGAATATCATAGAAAAGTTTATTTATGTCAGTAATTCAATTCAAAAAGTGGCAATAACACATTATATAGGTCAATTACACACAGAATAAAACAATTCATGTCTTAATTTATTTAATTTCTTCTAATTATAATGATACAATATATAATACATTTAATGAAGACCTAAAATTCAGTGTCTCAAAAAAATTGAATATTACAAAAGACCAATTTTAAAAAGTATGTTTAATATGGAAATGTTGGCCTCTGAAAAGTATGTCCATCTATATGACTCAATACTTGGTTGGGGCTGTTTGACTTGAACTACTGGAAATGGACTTTTCCATCATATTCTAATGTAGTGAGATGCACCTGTAGTATTATTATTATTATTATTATATATTTTTAGGTCCTATGACAGGGAGTGTCCTGTTTTTTAGAAAATAAATCCATAAAAAATCAGAGAAAAATAAATTAACAAAAGAAAAAAGCCTTTTCACTTTTATTCCAGTTAACGAAAATGTTTTTTCTATTCTAGTTTCGTTATTTTGTTAGTTTTCATTAACTATAATAACATTGGTGTGTGTGTGTGTATGTGTGTTACCTGTGGGGTCCTGCTTCGTGATGAAAGACTCAGTGCTGAAAGGCTGGGTGCGAGGTATCCGACAGGCAATACAGATCAGGCAGCTCTGCAGGTCTGAGGGAGGAAAGGACAAAACTAGTGAGATTTCTTTGTGTGCGTGTGTTCATGTGTGTGTGTGTTTATGTGTGTGTGTGACTATAAGTCACAGAAAAACAAAGGTAACAGGGACAAAAGGAAGAGGAAGAATAGATGTGGCTCTTGTGTAAGCAACAGTCAAAACAGCCATGGAAAGATGGTTTATATTTCTCATGACAACCTTTTAAAACTCAAAAATCAGATCATCATTTTGGTTTCTCTGTGTATAAGAGAAGAAATAGCTGCCAATCAAAGCTTGGAGACATGTTAAGTATCAATCATACAACCTAGATTCCAAAAAAAGGGTCAGGATGTTGCATTCCGGTTTGTTTTCAGGACTTTGATTCTGATGCAAACAACAGAAGTCGGGACTTAAAATCAACAAAACGAAAGATGTATGATATCATGAGTCCAGATCTATAGGGCCAGCTTTTATCTTAATAACTACTCAGAGCTCAAAAGCACAGTAAATCTGCAATGCAGGTCCTACATCATACACTTTATCAAGGCCATTGCACCAAAGAAATATAAACTCCTCTGATCACTGTCCAACTGGAAGTCGGGAAAGTGGAGCCTTTTCTTTTTTCAGTAAAAAAAATAAAGATAAAAAATCTGCAGAACAAGTATTTATTAGTAATTTAAAGTCTATATTTACTACTAACAAAATGTCATAAGAGAATCTATCTTTTGTTGCATTGATATACAGTGTTTATACCAGGATTTTCAAAATAAAAGTACAAAAAGACAGTAAATGTTATAAATATATCGTATTATAATCTCTATTTCTTGCTTAAATCCTCTATATTTATACTGGTTTTAACAGTTGTGTGCATGTGATTGAACGTACCGTCTCCCTCCTCCTGCATGGTCCGCGGTTGGGACACGGTGAAACACTGCATCATCTCGTATTGCTGCCGAGCTTCTGGATTTTCTGAGTCCACCTCGTCCGGCGGCCTCTTCAGCATGCGACAGTTAAAGGTGTGGCTGTTCCTTCGGCCAGTTTCCTGTGGCCACGGCACGCCGTTTACTGGACAGGGAGGAAAATAAAAAAACGGAAGAGTTTAGGATTGATGAACACAATTAACTGTTGTTGTAATAACATACCAAGGTTGTCTACTATTTTAAAGTAAAATTAGTCAGTGGCAACAGCCTTTCATTTTTAGTCTAATCTATAATCATTAAACAACAATTAAAGAGCATAACTCATAAAATAGATTTTAAAGTGCTTTTATTTTGAAAATCCACATCAGAATGTCCTGATATTATCACTCTTAGGTTGTCTGAAGTTAAATAAGTCCATAGCAACAGCTGTAGCAACACCTGTTTCATTTTAAACTTTGAATTTAGTGGGAACATGGTTCATAAAATAGATTTTTAAAGTGCTTTTATTTTGAAAATCCACATCAGAATGTCCCGATATTTTCCAAGTGACACTCTGAAGTGGTCTGCTTTTATTCTGAAGTGAAATCAGTCTGTAGATATAGACCGTCCTTTTTATTCTAATTTATAATCTAAATTTAGAGTGGCATCACTCATAAATAACATTTACGGGGGGTTTATTTTGAAAACCCACATCGGAATGTCTTCATATTATCCAAGTAACACACCAAGGCTGTCTACTATTATTTTATGGTAAAATCAGTCTGAGGCAACAGGCTGTTTTCTTTCTAATCTACAGTAAGCATAACTCATATAGGACAATTTAGAGGGCTTTTATTTTGAAAATCCACATCACAATGTCCACTATTATTTTGAAGTAAAATTAGTCAGTGGCAACAGCCTTCTTCCTTTTCATTCTAATCTAAAGTCTAACATTAATGGGAGTATAACTCACAAAGAACGTTTTAGGGGGCTTTTATTTTGAAAAACCACATTAGAATACCTTGATATTATCCAAGTAAAACATCAACGCTGTCTACTATTATTTTGAAGTAAAATTAGTCTGAGGCAACAGGCCACTTCCCTTTATTCTGATGTAATTTACAGGGAAAACAGCTTGTATATGACATTTGAGGGGGCTTTAATTTTGAAATTCCACATCAGCATGCCCTAATGCCTTTTCTTATATACAGCACACTAACTCAAAAAGTGATATAGAGTTAAGGATTGATGAGCACATTTAACTGTTGTTGCTAAGACTAAAAGGAAATATATATAGCACTTAAGGGAATGTTAATGTTGCCCTGTGGATGTGGATTATGTTTTTATTAGCCTGTTGTGTTCATTATAAGAGTGATGCAATACACGTTCCTTTCAAAGGGTTTCACCTTATTCCATTGACTTACTGCTGGAGTTAAGGCGCCAAAACCTGCAGCAAGTAAACAAGTATCAAAATAAAAAAAGTAAAAGGTTTTATGAGGAAGGAAAAGGGCGTTCTTAAACAATATAATACAATACACTAATTCATGTAAATCCACCTTATATATCAAGTAGACAAGACCACGGTCAACGCAAATGATAGGTGTTATATGTTATAAAGATATTTTAATCCCCATAAAGTTGAGATATACATTGTTGCTTTTTTAGTTACTTCTGTCAGCTTTTAGATCCAGTCTCTCTTTTCTTTCCCCTGATTTAACAGGGAATAAAATATTAAAAATTCCTTTTTAATCATTGAATAATCAATGAAATAGACTTGGATTTAGGGTGATGATGCTGAAAAGTAAAATTATAATATATGTAATATAATTAAATTGATATATTGACCTAGAAATAATTGCCATAAATTGCATTAGTCTTAAAAAAAATAAAATAAATTACCACTAATAAAATGATAATATAATAGCACAATAATCCAAGGAAACCCTTAAAATCGAAGCAGAGCGGCAAAAAATGACAGTCAACGGGTCTATATAAGGCGAAATGTTGACTAAAATATTAAAAACATCCTTTTATAAATAAATGTGCTTGTAAACACAATGTACGATATATGGAAATCACCTTAAAAAATGTTTGCTTCGCTCAATAATTCGATACTTTAATTATTGTGACAGGCCTACGTAAAATGCAAATGACCTGCAGAACTCCCAAATGCATCTGAAATATATAAGAGACAAATTGTGCCATTATTCGCGTTTTACGTTTAAATAATGGCAGCAAATTGCTTTTTGTGAAACAGGCACCTGATGTCCAGCGTGCTGCTGTAAATCAATCATTCTGTCCAACACAGTTCCTGCCAAATATCTTCTCGTCTCATTTCAAATGTTTTTTTGTTTTTTTTCTCCAAGGCTGCTGGAAGATGCCAATCTTGTTGAGTGAGTAATCACTGCTGGCTCTGAATGAAGCAGCAGAGACACAGATTCTACACACCAGATCATAAAATGTGTCTTTTATTAAACTAATTATGACAGAGAGACAGGCAGAGAGACAGATAGGCGGAGAGAGAGACAGGCAGAGAGACAGAAATACAGACAGAGAGAGAGACAGGCAGAGAGAGAGTCAGGCAGAGAGACAGAAATACAGACAGAGAGACAGACAGGCAGAGAGAGAGACAGGCAGGCAGAGAGACAGACAGAAACAGAGAGACAGGCAGAGAGAGAGACAGGCAGGCAGAGAGACAGACAGAAACAGAGAGACAGGCAGAGAGAGAGACAGGCAGGCAGAGAGACAGACAGAAACAGAGAGACAGGCAGAGAGAGAGAGACGGACAGAGAGTCTGTCTCTCTTTCTGCCTGTCTCTCTCTCTCTGCCTGCCTGTCTGTCTGTCAGAGAGACAGAGAGACAGACAGAGAGAGACAGACAGGCAGACAGACCGACAGAAACAGACAGACAAAGAGAGAGAGACAGAGACAGAGAGAGAGACAGACAGACAGACAGAGAGACAGAGAGAGACAGACAGACAGGGCGAGAGAGAGACAGAGAGAGAGACAGGCAGACGGACAGACAGAGAGACAGACAGACAGATGGAGGGACGGAGACAGACAGACAGAGAGAGAGAGAGACAGATAGAGAGAGACAGACAGATTATTTATCCTGAGGGAAATTTAAGAATGTAAATGTAACGTTAGTGGTTCTAACAGTAAACAGCAGAAAGCAGCTAACCTGTCGTCCCTTCAGACTCTTTAACAGGGATGTTTGTGTCACTGAGGTTCTGAAAATGTGATTTAAAGATCCGAGCAGCTTGTTTCCAAGCAGAAACGAGAGCTGTAGCGACTACCGCGACATTTAAAGAGACCTCGTCGCCTACGTTGTCTTTTGTCCTTACACGACCCTTTTCCATTTTCAGTGCAACCTCTTCTCAAGGTTGACGCCAAAAAATTAAATCAACATTATCTCAGGGAAGAAAGTCATTGTTTCACTCTTCCCTTACTCCCCTTAAACTATCACACCCACACCCACACCCACACACACACACACACACACACACACACACACACACACACACACACACACACACACACACACACACACACAAACTCTGCTGTGACTTTAGATGTTTAGACTTTGCTTGCGGTACTATATACTGCAACAGAACTGTAACTTTTGGTGAATTTAGGAGAAATCTACTGGTGCAAATTGATCAAATAGAGTAAAAATATACAACTAAATGTTTGTTTTGGATGTTTTCTTTCCACTATTCTGAAGAAGAGAGCTACAGATTCTACACACCAAGTCATAAAAAGTGTCTTTTTTAACCTAATTTTGACAGAGAGACAGACAGACAGACAGACAGAGAGAGACAGACAGATTGATTGTAATTCAATGATTGTAAATATTGTTTTCTTTTATTGTTATTAGTTTTTCTTTTCTTTTAAAATGAATAATAGACTTATAATAATTTATTGTAAACATTGCTTTCCTTACTGTTATCTTTTTTTTCTTTTTCTGACGCTTGCTTTGGCAATATGTACAGTGTTATGTCATGCCAATAAAGCCAATTGAATTGAATTGACAGAGAGACAGACAGGCAGACAGACAGACAGACAGACAGAAACACTCAAACTCTCTGCTCTGACTCTACAGTTTCTTCTCTCCTAGCCCATTTTGCAGCTCTTCAGCCCGTGTTAATTCTAACTGCCTACAGTTCCTCACTCTGCCTTCTTTCTCCGTGGCTCTTCAGATGCGCGTTAGCTACAGCACTCTCCATCAATAAACCCAGTTAATTATCTGTATAAGGACTGTATTCTGATTTCCCTGCCAAAAACCTATCTCCTTAATGGGTTTCATTGGCATGGAAACTGTCAAATTTGAAGATACTGAAAAAGCAATTACCAAATATCTTTAAAAAATAACAACTATTGGCATCTCCCAGCCTGGATGTAAAGCATTGAGCAGCAGATGCTTTGCACACTCACCCAGGCTTTTGGGCAGAAGATTGCGAACAAACTCCTCGTGGTCTCCCACGTGGAGGATGCTGTAGACGCTGGAGGTCATCAGCTCCCCCTGGGCGTATCCGAGGTAGCTCGTCACGTTCTCAGACACGAAGACGATGCGGCCCTCCCGGTTGACCACGAAGAAAAACCCATCGAGGGCCTGAACGAGGAGACGAGGAGGAGTTAGAACTTAGAATGCCTTTATTGTCATTATACACATGTACAATGAGATTTGAGAGCTGACTCCAAAAAGCAGTGCGACAAATAAAATACATAAAAATATACAATATAAATATAAACATACACATAATTAGGCAAGTAAATGTAAAAAAAAAAAGGTAAGGTAAGGTGCACAGTCTTCAATTCAATTTGCCAGAAGCAGATATGCTATTAAGTGTTAATAAATATATTGCACATTGAAGGACAATTAATTGCACAAATTATTGCACATTGCCAGTTATAGCATATTTAAAAAAGAAATATTGCACAGTAATAAAGTCCATATGAAAATCAGTGCATATGAGAGTTCAGGGTTGTTATTGCTTTTGGGAAGAAGCTGTTTTTGTATCTGTTTGTTCAAGAACAACAGAGTTAAATAGGCGAACAGGGTGATTCTCATGAACATGGTGCAGCTCAGAGCAAAAATCCAACAGCATTGAATACTGATTTTCTTTGACCCTTTATAACATATACAATCTAAAGTCACTGTGTAATATGAATTTATAATCTATTTAAAGAATTTTAAGGTATTTTCTGACATTTTTAGAGACACTGTGAGCAAAATTCATTACCATAACACATTTTTAAATAAAAAAACAAAAACAAAAGGTTTGTTTTTTCTCTCTTTGGCAAACACTTAAATATGCTGAAGGGTAGCCGGTATTACCAAAATGTATTTTATTAAAATATACACATATTTATTATTATATTATATATTATATACTGTACTAATATTATTATTATATACTGTCTAGTCACTATAGCATTGTTGCCATTATATCATCAGTATAATTACCATCATCTTGCCAACCTACCAACTGATCCTCTTCTTTTTTTTTTTTTTAACTTCTCAAGTGTCCTTGTTCTATTCTGTGTTTTTTTCTATTGTATTTTATTGTACTTGAATTCCAGACTGCTGTGACAACCAAATTTCTTCCTTTCCTTTTCCTTCCTTCCTTCCTTCCTTCCTATCTATCTAACATTTTTTCTCATCAATTTTCATTTAGATTTTGTTCTTTATACATTGTTAATACCATTATGTTGGATTATATTCTGTTAAATTATACATTTTTAAACAAATGTATATTTATTTTTATAAAGTTTATTAAATATTTATTGTATATAAGTGTGGGGAAACCGTGACATTTTTATCTGGATGTATTACAGTAATGAATTTGTGAATCAAAAATATGTTTAAAAATATAGAAAATATTATTTTAGCACAAAACAATGAATTGTGCCTCATTATGGCTATATTGTTCATTCATATAAAAGTTAAATATATTTAGTTTAATAAAGTATGTACTTATAATCTTCACAGACAGAACTTAGACTGGCTTCATGAGAATCACCCAATAGGGTCATTTTTGATGCAATAAAAGCCTGTTATAATGCATTTTCTCAATAGATCACAGATAGAGACAGACAGAGAGAGAGAGAGAGAGAGAAACAGAGAGACAGACAGACGGACAGAGAGACAGACACATTATTTATCCCGAGGGGAAATTTAAGTATGTAAATGTTACGTTTAGGGTTCTAATAGTTAACAGACATATTATGGGAGAAAAATAGCCCAAAATCTCTACATTGCCCAGTGCAGGAGAAACTATTTTTGCCTGTAGAGATGTGTAAATGTGTGTTGTGTTGTTCACCTCTAGCAGCCTGTAAGGTAATGTGCACAGTCTTCAATTCAATTTGCCAGAAGCAGATATGATGTTAATGTTAATTATAAGTGTTAATAAATATATTGCACATTGAAGGACAATCAATTGCAATTACTGTAACATTTAACCATCAATTTTCATTCAGATTTTGTTCTTTACACATTGTTACAAACCATTATGTTTGATTATATTCTGTTAAATTACACAGTTTTAAACACATGTATATTTATTTTTATGAAGTTTATTAAATATTGATTGTATACAAGTATGGGGAAACCATGACATTTTTATCTGGATGCATTACGGTAATGAAATTGTGAATCAAAAATATGTTTAAAAAATATAGAAAATATTACAGACAGACAGAGAGAGAGAGAGACAGAGATAAAGACCGACAGAGAGACAGAAAGACAGAGAGAGAGAGACAGATACAGAGAGAGAGAGAGACAGACAGACACATTATTTATCCCGAGGGAAATTAAAGAATGTAAATGTTACGTTTGGGGTTCTAATAGTTAACAGACATATTATGGGAGAAAAATGGCCCAAAATCTCTACATTGCCCAGTGCAGGAGAAACTTTTTTTGCCTGTAGAGATGTGTAAATGTGTGTTGTGCTTCACCTCTAGCAGCATGGGCCCCAGAGCCTCCTTCTCCACCAGCCCCTGGCTACTGGAGGAGATGTCGCTCTTCTGCACCTCGTCATCTGGAGACAGAAGAGCTGCTTTCTCTGTCGGGGGGAAAAACAAAGACACACATCACAAACAGAGAAACATCCTACAACACAGCTTATTCTAGAAAGAAATTACTAATTCATAACATGTACCTACTGACACGTGTTGAAACTATAAGACCTGAACCACAAAGCAATCACTGAGTAAACCTTGCATTCAGCACTAGATTTTCTTATATAAAACTGTTAAATCCTGTGAGAGTCAATAAAGAGCTCCTTTATGCTTCGGTTTGTCAGAATTTAGACAATTTTAAATAGAAACTAATTTTAAAAGCATGAATAAGACATAAAATGCAAATAAAATGTGACATTTGGGTCAAATATTTGTCCTTGAGTACAAAAAAAACCCCACACACAACTGTTAATTTATTTTGTACTAAAATTAAAAATATTTTTTTAGTTTGTGCAATGAAAGAATTTGCATTGAGTGTGGACGGAGAAGCTTTTAAAAATCAGTGAGAAAATGTCTTTACAGCATAATAAACTGTGCAAGAGGTCACAAGCAATCCTGTGTGTGTGTGTGTGTGTGTGTGTGTGTGTTTGTGTGTTCTTGTACTTCCTGCATAGTGAGGACCGGAACAACACGTTTTTAACCAACATAGTGAGGACGTTTTTGCAAAGAGAGGACATTTCGGCTGGTCCTCACTTCTTTTCTTTTGAGATTTCAGACTTTGTTTTAAGGGTTAAAGGTTACATGATAATAATTCATGTATCATGTGGTTACAAAACTAACTAAAACTAACTAAAATTATAGTGAAAATGTCCTTCGTTTTCGTCTTTGTCAACTTTTTTCATACATAATGAAGGTGGATAATAAAAGGAAATAAAGGCAAAATTTACTGTGACCTCTTTTAATCTCCCACCCAACAAATACCTCATTACAAAAAACTACAACTAATAAAAACTAATGCATTTCAGAAAGTAAATACTAAACTAAAACTAGCAAACTCAATCTAAAAACTCATTAAAACTAACTGACTTTGAAAACAAAAATTCTCAACGAAATAAAAATACTAAAACTAATGAAAAATCCAAAACTATTATAACCTTGCAAGGGAATTCACTATTACAATGAGGGTCCTCACAAAGATAGAAGTACAAGAATGTGTGTGTGTGTGTGTGTGTGTGTGTGTGTGTGTGTGTCCTCACCCTGCTCACGCCGCTTCATCTGCTGAATTTGGTCCACGGTGCTCTTGAGGATGTGGCACTTGTCGGGCTTGACACTGAGGCTGGCAATGTCGCCCATGTTGGATGACAGCAGCTCAGCCAGCTCCTCGATGTAGCGGCACTCCAGCTCCCGTCTCCGCTTCTCCACACTGCAGAGAGGAGGAGACACGAGAGGAGGAACAGGTGAGTTTCAAACACGTAGATCAATTGCATTTGGTCCCTTATCACAGCTATTCTCAACCTTGGGGTCCCGACCCCAGTTGGGGTCACGAGATGATTTCTGGGGGTCACCGAATCGTTTTGGAAATCAGCTCTGTCTCCACTGTGTTAGAGTGTTCATTTGTTAATGCGTTTTAGTCTTTTTGGTCATTTAATGTCTTTTTTGGTAATTTTGTGTCTTTTTTTTGTCATTTTGTGTCTTTTTTTGATCATTTTGGTTTTTTTTTTGATCATTTTGTCTTTTTTGGTCAATTTGTGTCATTTTGTTGTCATTTTTTATCCTTTTTGGTCATTTTGTTTCCTTTAATTGGTCATTTTGTGGTCATTTTGTTTAGTTTTTGGTCATTTTGTGTCTTTTTTGGTCGTTTTGTGTCTTTTCTGGTCATTTTGTGTCTTTTTTTGATCATTTTGTGTCTTTTTTTGATCATTTTGTATCTTTTTTGGTCATTTTGTTTCCTTTAATTGGTCATTTTGTGTCTTTTTTTTGGTAATTTCTGGTCTTTTTTTGGTCATTTTGTTTCCCTTTGGATAATTTTGTGTCTTTTTTTGGTCATTTTTGGTCTTTTTTTGGTGATTTTGTTTCTTTTTTGGGTAATTTTGTGTCTTTTGTGGTCATTTTTTGTCATTTGGGGGTCAATTTGAGTCCTTTTTTACTTAATTATATGTAATTTTTTTGGTAATTTTGTGTCTTTTCTGACAAATCCCAAAGTATCAAGTTGTTACTTTCCAAGGAGTCTCTGGCTTGAAGCTGACTGTTACACACTCAGGAGGTCAGAATGGACCTTTAAACTGATAGCAAAGGACTTAGATTAAAAGTAACAGTAAAATATAAAATGAGTGGGGGTCGCGGACAACATGCATGTTAAATTGGGGGTCGCCACTCAAAAAGGTTGAGAACTACTGCCTTATAACACGAAGGGAGCAAGTTGTTAGGGCGGCAACTGATAAATATTTTCAATATGTAATGTAATGTAATGTAATATGGATGAATTAATTATTTGTTTATTTTGAGCAAAACAAAATAATAAAAAAAAACAGCAAACATGCTCAAAAATGAGTAGGATGAAGTGTTTACACCCCGATATACTCTACCCCTTCTTGATGAACATCAATCATTTTTAGAGGTTTAGACGTGGTTGGAAAAAATCAAACACCATGAAGGTAATTTTGCCAACATTTTTGCATTTTTTCCAGATTTTTTTTTACAAACCAAACAATCTATTGATTATTATTATTTTTTATTACTTATAGATATCACTATGAAACTTCCCCAGTTTGTTATTTGCATTAAGAAAATATGTTTTTGTATTGCAAGATTTCTGAGATTTTTTGTTTAGATATACAAATGAGGTTCTAACTCATTAAATATGCGCTAATTTAAATATATTGGAACTGAACACTGGATAAAGTAAATTGCAAATTACGTAAATCAACTGCATTTGGTCCCTTATAACAGGAAGGGAGTACTTTTTTTCCTGATTTATGTTGCGATAACTGTGCTCTCCTTCTTATTTCTTGGCTTATAAAACATCAGAAAACTGTGAAAAATAATAATAAAACACATCAGTTCAAATATTTTATTCAAGTAGTTGTGATAAACATAATGTATGTATTCAGTGAAACAGTTTTAATTCGAAAAATAAACGTTTTTGCGCTTACTTGTAACGATATACAACAATGTAAAGGAGGCACTGTTTCTTAATTACCTCTAAAATTTGATGCCCAGTGTCAGTCAATTACTGTCCATTTAAATAAAGAATAAATTAAAACTAATAAATAGCTCACTGCATTTCTAAATAGACCCAAACAGTGGTTTCTGCAATAAATATCGTGCAAAAAGGTGTTTTTATATTGGTTCATTTTTGGCAACAACTCTGTGTCATTTCACATTTATACACATAACATAATTTCTGAACTGATTTGTTTCTTTGTATGTATGAATAACTTGGGTTGTATCCAACATCTGGTGAAAATTTCATGTCAATAGCACCTTTAGAAATATATTTAGAGAGGAAAAAGGTGAAGTGTTCAATCCTTATTTTACCCGCTGAATCTGATAAAAACTGATATGCATAAAAGAGAAAATAATTAGCTGCAGCCTTGATCTTTCCTTGACTTCATTAATGATGCTTCTGTTTAATAAATCTTAAACCGGTGCAGTGTAATGCCAACTCCTCGCATCAATTAGTCAACGATAAAACATTACAACTTGATCACAAGCTCCTTTTTCAAACAACAGGTGGTTTAAATTAAGGGTGCCAGAGTCAGGAAATGTGTAAGAAGCGTCACGATGTTTCTGTATAAGTGCAGCGGGCTTTTCACCCAGCTGCTTGTAATTTGTTTCCGTAATATGTAAACAAGAAAAGTTGCCAGAAAATATTAAATATCTGCCTCTAACTGGAGCCTACGGAGGCTGGATGCGTGGCCTTGTGCTTACCATTATTCTCCAGTTTCAATAATATACTTTCAAACTGACGAGTTACAGCAAGGTATGTGGTAAACATGAGAGAGGGGAACGTGTGTATATGTGAGTGTGTGTGTGAGTGTGTGTGAGAGAGAGACGACAACAGCAAAAGTAGGTCAGTGCATTGGGCAGCCAGAACACACAGGCGTGGTGACCGAGGGAGGAGGACGAGGAGGAGGAGGACGCTGCTGTGTGAATGTGCAGGTCAGTGGCTGCGTGTAGTTACTGTAGAAATGTTAGCTGGGCTGTTACATCAGCTTACATCAGCTAACACACACACACACACACTGACTACATTCATTCCTTCACCACGACATGACCTTCCTGACCCAAAACCTAAAACTTTAACCCGAAATCACGGCCTGGACTGAATATTTTAATCCCCATAACGTAGAGATAGGCATTGTTGCTTTTTTTAGTTACTTCTGTCACGTTTTGGATCCAATATTTCCTTTATTTTCCTTTGATTTAACAGGGAATATAATGTTAAAAATTCCATCAAATCATCAATGAAATAAGAGTTCGATCAGGGGTCTCAAACTCAAATTACCTGGGGGCCGCTGGAGGCAGTATCAAAATGACCAAAAAAAGACACAAAATTACTAAAAAAAAGACACAAAATGAAAAAAACGAAATAACTTAAAGACCCAAAATAACTGAAAAAACACTAAATGACTTAAAGACAAAAGGACAAAAAGAAGACACAAAATTACTTTCTTTTTGTTAACGTCGTCATAGAAACAAGTGAAACAAAGATCCAGCTTGCGCAATAATGGGACCTTCCACACACAACACTGTAAAGTGCCATTCATATAAAACTCACATTGAACTTTCATATCAAGGTGGGGGCCACAAAATATTGTCACGAGGGCTACAATTGGCCCGCGGGCCGCAAGTTTGAGACCCCTGAGATAGACTTTAAATTTAGGTGGATGCTGCTGAAAAGTTAGCCACGATAACCTCATTTTGTTGGACGATATATTTACCTAGGAATAATTGTGATAAATTGTATAACTGTCTTTTTAACAAAAAAGAAAACAAGAAAACCAGAAATGACACAAACTGCTATCAGACTAGTTTTTCTAGTGTTATAAAAGGCAAAATGTTAACCAAAATGATAGAAACAAAACCTAAAACTAAAACTTTGATCCAAAATCGTAGACTGGACTGAATATTTTAATCCCCATAATGTAGAGATATACATTGTTGCTTTTTTAGTTACCTCTGTCACGTTTCGGATCCAATATTTTTTTTCTTTCCCTTTGATTTAACATCCATCAAATCATCAATGAAATAAGAGTTAAATAGACTTTAAATTTAGGTGGATGCTGCTGAAAAGTTAGCCACGATGACTTCATTGTGTTGGACGATATATTTACCTAGAAATAATTGTGATAAATTGTATTATTGTCTTTTTAACAAAAATGAAAACAAAGAAACCCTTAGAATTGAAGCGGAACAACTGGTATCAGACTAGTTTTTCTAGTGTTATGGCAAAATGTTAACCAAAATGGTAGAAACAAAACCTAAAACTAAAACTTTGAACCAAAATCGTAGACTGGACTGAATATTTTAATCCCCATAAAGCGAGCGGGGGCGCTGTTGCGTTATTCTACCATTAAAGCCAGGAAAGCTGATACGTTGTTTTGTAGTATTTGTAGTATTTGTAGTTTTTCCCACCTATTTTTGGTCTCTTGACCAATGAAATGCATCAGAATACATGAGGGAGTGTTGCAAGCAACATGGGACTTTTCCAGAACTTTGAAATCATCACCAAAAAAAGACACAAAATTACAAAAAAGACACAAAATTACAAAAAAGACACAAAATTACAAAAGAAAAAAAGACAAAAAAAGATGCAAAATTACTAAAAAAAAAGACACAAAATGAGAATACATGTGGGAGTGTCGCAATGCAACATGGGACTTTTCCAGAACTGAAATCACGGCGGACGACGACTATAGCGGAGGGAGCTCAGATATAACAGCTATAAGCTCTCAAATACTTTTTGAATTTCATTTCTATCTGCTACAGAGGCTGAAAAATCTATTATTTAGTAGGAAGAGTTGACACTTCTGTTGAATTTCCAGAAAAACTTCAGGTTTTAGGGGCTTATTTTAAAATCGCCCAGAGGTTTTACAGGCGTTTTAGGCCTAAATGGGTTAAAAAAAAATACACAAAATTACCAAAAAGACACAAAATTACCGAAATAAGACACAAAATTACCCCAAAAAAGGACATAAAATTACTAAAAAAAAACCTTCAGATTTTAGGGGGTTATTTTAAAATCGCCCAGAGGTTTTACAGGCATTTTTTCCAGGCGTTTTAGGCCTACATGGGTTAAAGCAATGATAATTCATGCAGGATTTGGTATAAATTCACATATATCTGCAGCATATTTCTGCCTGGTAACACCTGTAATGTAACATGTGGCTGGTTGTGTACCTTTGCCCTGATGTGTCGCATGGTGAGCCTTTCCTCTTGCGTGACTCTGGCGTGGCAGGGTCCAGGGGGTTTTCCCCTACTGCACTCATTTTCAGCTTGGACTGACCTGCAGAGGAAGAAAGAAAGCAAGGAGAGCTCAGTCACAGAACTCATGCAACTCTTTTCATTTCATTAGAACAAGCGATACAGAAGTTTTTTTTTATTGGAAACACACGTGTAAAGAAGCAACTGGAAGTGTCTCTGCCAACAAAGTCACATGATACTCAGTAATTATTATTTTGGATACATTTGATGGAACTGTTCAGCAGTGTTTGGTTTCCAATTATCACTTATATAACAGCTGTGACTGCCATGCCTTAATCATAATTGCATTTTATTAAATTGCATAATACTGGCGGTGCCTTCAAACACTTCACTGCTCGTGTGAACTTCAGTTTGTGGTTACACGTCTGCACAACCAAAACGGAGAGCACAAAGGGAAAACTGCTGGAAACAATGGCACATAGGGAACGGCTTTATGTAATGCAATAACTTGCATATACTTTATACACTTTCACATCGACAAATCTGGCAGCAAACAAGCATCAACATGAATAAGTCAGAAGGAAAAACATGTCAGAATTCTCAAAATCTAACTCACAAAATATAATAAATTATATTCAAAGAAATAAAAACTATTGTTTATTAAAAGAAATGCACCAAATACAAACTTAAGACAGTTTTTTTAACTTAATACCATATGTTCTTTAGCATGTACATTGGCAAAAAACATCTACTTAATGCATCACACCTCCCCAAGTAATGTAAAACTAAGAAATATTGCCTTAAAATTAATATGATATGTATAACTAGAAAAAATTTCCTCTGGGGAAACTCTGAAAGGGCCACGGGGGCTACTGCCGGTGTGTGTACACTATGATGAGATTCTTCAAAGATTTCAAACAATTAATACTAGTAATGTTATGATACTATATTATATACAAGGAGCACAGCTACAACAATCATTCCTTTTCAAGTATTTATTTATACAGCAACCTATGACTTTTCACCCTTTCACCTCAAAATGCGTGCGTGTGTGTGTGTGTGTGTGTGTGTGTGTGTGTGTGTGTGTGAAACATGTGTATCTGGAGGAGTTTGTGTGTGTGTGTGTAACGGAAATCGCATAAAGTTACCTGTGTGTGTGTGTGTGTGTGTGTGTGTGTGTGTGTGTGTGTGTGTGTGTGTGTGTGTGTGCGCGCGTGTATCTGTAACTGTAATCACATCAAAGGATCAAAGGCAATCAGATCAAAGATCAAAGACAATCAGAACAGAGCAATCAACAGAAGTAACTGCCACTAACTGCCGAATGTTCCGGACAGACTGGAATTTCTGGCCTCGAACAGAAAGCATTTTTGGCAAAACCATAATACCTATCCTTTGATCCGACTTCACTTTGAGCGTCCTGAGTTCTTCCTGAACGTCTACATATGTTTGTTTTTTTAAAGAAAAATGAAAAAATAGCTTTGTGAGAGCGATCTAAAAAAAACTGTTACATCTCCCTTTTTCAGAAACCTTCCTGCGTTTTTAATATGGGAGCCAATGAGGCTGTTGGTGCGTGTTGGTGCCGCATCTGTGCGTCATACGCCCAAACTGGCAGATAAAGTAACTTTTGAGCTGAAAAAATACCTTTTTATGTGGATTGTGCACCAATTTTTCACCACTCAAATGTACCCAGAGTGCTACTTTCTCGAGCATAAAACTGCATTAAATTACATTTAGACAATGCATTACATTGTTAGCCAATTCTATAAATGATATCTGAGAAAATAAAGAATAAGTGGGAATGAAATAAATAGCTAAATAAACATTGTTACTGTTCAGTTTCAGTGCATTATATATTGTGGAAAAAAAGTTTTCGTGACGACACATATCAGACTTCATATACACCGATACTGATAGGTGAATATTGGCCAATAATACCTGTCAGGCTCTAATAATAAGTGGCTAGTGAAGCTGATTTTTATGTAAATCCAGTGAGAGAAATCCCAGCTTCCACACTTTATGCATTTACTTAACAGTAGAATATTTATTAAGATGCATTTATATATGCATAACTTGACATTTGTGTTAATTTTTTGCATGAACACACAGCTATGATTAGGTGTGCACAAAGTGACAGTCTGTGCAGCTCTGCAACAAACCCGGCTGCTGGTGCTGATTTAACTCTATAGCCTTTTCTTTTTTTTAACACCGTGTTTTTTAGGGGTTGATATAGATGTGGATTTGCATTATATTGAACAGCCTCAATAATATTTTGTATCTTATAATTCTGGCGCTCCTCTTCTATCTCCCTTAATGGACTCGTGCCTGTCCTCCTTTTATCTGCAAAGTCTACAGCCTGCACCTCTCCTGCTGCATCAGGCGGGTAACCATAGAAACAGGAAACGCTGCAACATTTGATGAAGCACACCGTGTTACAGAGCGACCGCTGACAGGATTCCTGCACAATCCATTAGGCCGAATATTAAAGTTAAAACCCTTTAAATTGTGTCACTTTAACAGCATCCTTTGAGTCCAGAAAGCGGCAAAATGCAGAAAAAAAGACAAATAATTTCGGTCACTGTACAGACATACAGGGATTAATATCTTATTGCAAGTCTGTAGTTGAAAATAGAGATTAATAAACCTGAAAAGCCTTTTAATTTATTCTTGGAAACTGTACACATCCACATGAACTCAAGCCCCTTTAATCTGTAAAACCACATCCATGCTGCATCTAAATAACAATCTGTAAATCATGGACATACTCACAAAGCGTTTTAAATCCATGGGTAAACCGCAAAAAACAAGCAGCCATTGTCACAGCGTTGGGTGCTGCCGCAGGGCCACGCTGCTCACAGGACTCTAATCCTTCCTGACTAGCCTTGTTTTACATTTCACCTCAAATCACCCCTCTCTCTCTCTCTCTCTCTCCCTCTCTCCTCCTCGGCCCTCCTTCTGCTGCGAACACGCAGCACTTAACAAAGGATCCGTCCGCCACAGCGAGAAATGAGAGCCCCGCTCCACATCACTGGAAACACAAATTAGCCTAGTTTCTGAGCTCAGCATATGCTTTAAAAACAGCTGATACTGGAACTGTGGTTAAATTATCACCTGAGAAAAACAAGCTTAGCAGGAAACAACGTGCATCATACGTTTATGGGAAAAGGACCAGGAGTTACTGTATGTGTGTGTGTGTGTGTGTGTGTGTGTGTGTTCAGTTCAATTTGTGCAGCCTGGAAGCTTAAAAATAGGTTCATAATCTGCAACATTTGCATTTTAAGTGGTGGGAATAACGAGAAAGTGGTGCATAACCAATGAAAATGTGCATCATTTTCCCGATTAAAGGTTTAAAATGCAACATTTCCACATTAACCTCTTTTAAATGTTTTCTTTATAATATCGTCAAAACTACACCGTTTATCGTAAGAAGAAACTGTAAAAACGGGCATAATCGTCAGGGTTTGAACTTCCCGACAGTCCTTGAATGGATCATTTGTTCTAAGTGTTTCCACTAACAAAAAGTAGCGAAGCTAAACGAAGCTTAGAATTGTGATAGTTCTGTCAAAATCACTTTATTCTACATGGTTTTTTTTTAATATATTTAAATCGTCACCAAAAAAAGGCGTTTGTAATAACTAGATGCTGCTAAAAACATTAAATTCTGCTCCTCAGAGACACTGTGAAGCCATGATTGATTCTGCTGAGAAGAACAGTCATGAGACAAATATTCACTGAAAATCTGTTTACACAGAGCTGAGAGGAGAGGACAGGAAAGGATGTAAAAATGCACTTGTAGGCAGTTGGAAAATGCATTCAATATATATATATATATATAAATATAATTATGGCTATTTCATTAGAATGAAATAAGATAATGTGTATAAATGTACAGAAAATACAATAAACTTAAATTAACTCATTTGTGAAACTTATTTCTACCCATCAGAGTCCCGTCAGATTTTCATCGGCAATGTTGGTTGTTGCAACAATGAAGACAACATCTCCCATGATCCCATGCTACTTCATGACATCATCAAAGTCTGTCTTTTGTTATTGTTTTCAACTAAAGACCCCTAGCTGCAGAAATGACACATTATTAATAGTAAAAACTCATCTTAATCTCCAAAAGCCTGAGTCAACACCATCTACATACTCTTTCTGATGTTATTTCTTTCAAAAACCATGAAGATATTCATCGTATTATTTCAGCACGTGCAGAAACCATCCAGTATAAACTCTACCAGAGAATTACTGCCATTTATTAATTAAAAAAACAATTAAATTTGCAGCCGTTGGAGTAATCTCTGCAGCTCTAATGTGAAGTGACAGCGGCTGTAAACAGAGCAGAGAGGCTATACGTTTCCACGGTGACCTTGTCATCATTATGCTGTTCATTTGTGATGTTGACAAGTCTAAATTATTCCTGCGCATTTCTGGCAATAAGTCAACAAAAGGTATGGTTTATTAATGGAAGAGCGCACAAGATACAGTGGTAATATATCACCATGTACCATGCAAACACCAACTGCACACGCTGCACTCTTCTTGACCCGATATTTTATTTATGAAACTCAAACATACGAACATGCTCTGGCTGCTGTGAAAACATGCCTGACAATCCATTTTCCTATAGGTAATGAGGGAAACCTGGCTGAAGTGTGTACAGTCGATAAGCTCGTTAGCCGTGCACAACAAGCCATCAACAGCCTTCATTATATTTCTGGGCTTTTCCTGTTTCCACGCCATTGTGATTACGTCTTCGTGAACAGCAGTCCTCCCACCTGGTAAGTGTTTGTAATCAAGTCATTACAGCGGCAGCCAGCTGTGCTTCCATTTCCAAACAGTCATATCAAGAACATACGTGACGAGAAGAACTTAATGAACCCTTTTACTGCACTCGACAACATGGATTCAGTCAGGTTTTTTTTTTTTTTTTTTTACACCAGGGGTCTCAAACTCAAATTACCTGGGGGCTGCTGGAGGTAGAATCAAAATGACCAAAAAAAGAGACAAAATGACTAAAAAAAAAGAGACAAAATGACTGAAAAATAACGAAATTACTTAAAAAAGACACAAAAAGGCCAAAAAATACAAAAAATTACTTTAAAAAAAGACACAATGACCAAAAAAGACACAAAATGACAAAATGACTAATAAAAAGACAATGACAAAAAAAAAAACACAAAATGACCAAAATAGACACAAAATTACTAAAAAAGACACAAAATTACTAAAAAAAAAGACACAAAATACCAGAAAAAAAACGAAATTACTTAAAAAAAGACACAAAATTACAAAAAAAGACACAATGACAGAAAAAACTAAATTACTTTAAAAAGACACAAAATGACCAAAAATATTACACAAAATTATTTTAAAAAGACACAATGACCAAAAAGACACAAAATTACTTTAAAAAGACACAAAATAACCAAAAACGACACAAAATTACCAAAAAATTACCAAAAAAGACAGAAAATTACCCAAAAAAAAGACAGAAAATTACACAATAAAGACAGAAAATTACACAAAAATTACATTAGATAACATTTCCACTTCTTCCGGTAACAACAGATAATAAACGGTCCGGTAGCAGCTGCCTTTCTTTTTGTTAACGTAGTCATAGAAACAAGTGAAACAAAGCTCCAGCTGGAGCAATAAAGAGACCTTCCACACACAACATGGTAAAGTGCCATTCATATAAAACTCACATTAAACTTTCATATCAAGGTGAGGGCCACAAAATATCGTCATGAGGGCCGCAATTGGCCCGTGGGCCGCAAGTTTGAGACCCAGATTTAAATCAAGGTCAGACAGAAGCAACACTTTGACCGCCGCTCATAACGTAAAGTCAGCAGGTTCTGCCAAAATCCGCGAAAATTACACCATTGATCATAGCAATAAACAGTAAAAAACTGGGATTATCGCTGGATTTTTTTCACATTTCTGACGCTCCTCGAATGCCTCAGTCTGGAAAAATGATCAAATCTAAAGCTTAAAATAGAGATATTTCATTAAAACCACTTTATTCCACTTGTCTCATTTAAAATTTAGCCCCAAAATAAACCGTTTGATCTAACCAAATCCTGTAAAAAACAAAAAAAACCCCTTTTAATTATGCATTCCTCAGCGCAACTGGAAAACCATGAATAACTTAGCTAAGATCAACAGTCACGTGATGAAAATTTGATGAAACTTTGACTGAAGTGCAGGCAGAGAGCAGAGAACAGAGGAGAGGACCAGAGAGGTTGTAGAAATATAGATAACATGTGGAGCCTCTATATATATTTTTTTTTTTTAAATGGTAAAACTTGTGGGCACTTGGAACAATATTGTATCTATAGATTGAATTTATTCCAATTTTTGTATAATACATTTTCAAAGAATTCAACTTGTTTTCCCCCTTTTTTTGGTATTGATTTATGTCATAATAACTGTGTTATAAAAGAGCCAGATGCAATACAATACCCTTAAACTGCTCCAGGTTCAGAAGCTTAATATAATACACTAAAGTATCATAAAAAGATTATAATTTATGGAAAATGTCATTATTATTCAGTGTTTTTTTGGACTCATTGTCACCTAACAGTATATTTCTTTGTGTGTAAAAATAAACGTCTTCGCTGCATCCTGCTGTGAAATAAGTTGCATAATATCTTGTAGTAAAACATATTGATGAAGATTGATTGTATTTGCAGTGATGCAACAGTTTGTCTGCTCTCTCACCTTTTTTAAACTTACAGCGCTCACATCATGATCCGTGTCTTGGATCAAATCAGACAGCTACGTGATAAAATGCATCCAAGAAGCTCAAGACAGATGTTGAAAAGGTGTTTAATGCATCTGTCTCTTAAAGACGTAATCTTGACTGCTATCTTACAGAATAACCACATCAGTCAGCAGTCTTTAGAAACAGCCAAATACATGCATTAAGAGCAGCAAAGTGCCACTTAATTGCATTGACAATTGTGCATTTTCAAGCCATTCTTCTCGTAAAGTTTAAACACTTACAAGGTTCCTTCTGGACTCTCGAGGCCTTTATCACCACATCAATATAAAGTGACACTTTGTTTATTTTACAGCTGTTCGTATTAACTTTTAGTGGATGTTTTGATCATGATGCTTGCTTAAATTCCAAAGAAAAGGGATCAAAACAGGACTAATCTAGCTATGAATTATAATATACAAGATAAAAAGTCATACATATGCGATTAAAAGTCAATTATGAGATTTAAAAAAAGTAATTAATATGACATAAAAAAAAGTCAAAAGTATGAGATAAAAAAGTCAGGGATAAAAAAGTTATAATTATTAGATAAAAAGTTATTATGAGATTAAAAAGTCATAATTATGAGATAAAAAGTAATTATGAGATTAAAAAGTCATAATTATGAGATAAAATGTATAATTATATCACAAAAAAAATCACAATTATGAGATTAAAAGTTATTGAGATAAAAAGTTATTATTATGAGATTTAAAGTCATAATTATGAGGAAAAATCATATTTGATTTAAAAAGTCAAAATTATGAGATAAAAAGTCATTATGAGATAAAAAAAAAGTAAAAGTTATGAGATAAAAAGTCATGAATATGAGAGGATAAGTCATGATGTATCTCATAATTTCAACTTTGAACTTTTGAGACTCCAAACAAACCCTGTCTGTCTCCTTAAAGAGTTATGCTTGTGTGCATAGGCTGTCAGTGACTGATGTTTTACACATTTTTCTACAACATTATTTTATAGATAAATCCTCTCTCCATATTAACTGTCAGCCTTTGTCAGCTCTCCTCTCATGACATCTTATTCATTCAATCCCTCTAAACTTCTGTCTGTAATTGCAGGTGTGTCTTCTTGTTCTTTAAATGTAGGAGGTTTAAAGGTATTTAAACCTCCAAATTCTTAAAAAAAATAAGAAAATATTATATAATTGTCAGGGCTAAACGCTGCATTATAAACTGTCATCGAGACCGTTTACACCTCTGCTGCATTAAAAATCTCGCTTGTTATCTCACTGAAAGGTAAAAGGTGAGAGAGGCTGAAAAAGCATTGCAAAAGGTTTAGTTTTCAAACATTTATTTTGCTTTTTTTAGTGAGATAAATGTACAGTTTCACCATATACTGCAAATCTGCTGCTCACAAAGGTTTTTTGTGTCCTGACTTTAAGATATGGGAGCGCCCGGCTGAGTCGCTCCACACTGTGATAAAGAGCAGCGACAAACAAAAACAAGACTAGTGAACCGTCGGGGTTAAAAGGTAATGTGTTTATGCTCCCAGCTACGTTCATTCACTCACGGCAGTCTGTGACTAATTTGGCGTTGTGTATTTGTTACCATCTGCCAACTACTCTGACTGAGAGGGAGGGAGGCCTGCTGCTTCCTGTTCTGCTCCATCGCTTTGCTGTGGCAGGATAACGCTCTCAAACACTTGTACTATAGGGGAGAGATATGGCCCTAAACAATTATCCCGATATTTCATCATCAAAATTATTAGATAAAAAAGTCAAAATCATGAGAAAAAGGGGCATTATTATGAGATAGAGTCATAATTATGAGATAAAGTCATAATTATGAGATTTAAAAAGTCATAATTATGAGGAAAAGAGTCAAAATTATTAGATAAAAGAGTCAAAATTATTAGATGAAAAAGTCAAAATCATGAGAAAAAAGGGCATCAATATGAGATAAAGTCATAATTATGAGATAAAGTCATAATTATCAGGTAAAGTCATAATTATGAGATAAAAAGACATAATTATGAGATTTAAAAAGTCATAATTATGAGATTAAAAATGCATAATTTGAGATTGTCATAATTATGAGTTAAAAAAGTCAAAATGATTAGATAAAAAAGTCAAAATCAGACTGAGAAAAAAGGGCATTATGAGATAAAAAGTCATAATTATGAGATTAAAAATGCATAATTTGAGATGACGTCATAATTATGAGGAAAAAAGTCAAAATTATGATATAAAAATGCATAATTATGAGATAAATCCATAATTATCAGATAAAGTCATAAATATGAGATAAAAAGTCATAATTATGAGATAAAAAGTCATAATAAGATTTAAAAAAATGCACAATTTGAGATTAAGTCATAATTATGAGGGGAAAAAGTCAAAATGATTAGATAAAAAAAGTCAATGTCATGAGATAAAAAGTCATAATTATGAGATAATAAGTATCTCATAATTATGACTTTTTATCTCATCATTTCGACATAATTTCGTCAAAAAAAGAAAGTTTTCATTTTTACTTCAATAACAGAATTGGGCTTCCGTATCGTTATGCTTTGGGTTATGGGGAAAAAAAAGACAAATATGGAGGTAAGATTGCTCAGAAACTCTACGGTTTGACCAGAACATCATTTCCCATCATGTGAAGAAGATCAGTGATGTCTCTTTCAGTGAGTTCCTGTATCAGCCACATAAAGGCCAGCAGGTTCTGATCTCTGGGTGTTCTGGCAGCGGCGGCCCACATTAAATGACTTTGTGGAGTCGTCTGCTCCACTGAACTCAAATGACTTTTCTCTTTCCACTTTCAGGATGAGCAACTAACAGGAGCTGTGTTTCTTTCAACAAAATTCTCATGAGAATATCTTGAATGAAACCATCAAAATTTGAAAAAACTTTTGAAAATGCACACGGAAAATGCAAATGGTTTTTTGTCTTTCAGAAAAATAGTTAATGCACCAAACATTGCACCTCACTCTGCATTATGGTGCTTAAAATGACAGATTTTTTCACAGTAATTTCATGAGTATTGGGAATCTTTCAGTGTTGGGTTAATACAGAATACATATTACTACAGTCTCAATAAAAAACATTAACATTTAGAAAAAAATAAGATGTTGATGATCTATTTTGGACTCGTTGTAACCTGAAAGAATATTCTTTTCTAGTACCCCAATTTAAAAAAAATGTTGGTATTATGGGAAATAAAAAACTTGCTTGAAAAAAAATGTCCAACACGAAACTCTTCCAGGCTTCCTCAGAGATTTTATAGATTTTTACAACTTTCTCAGTCTTTAATTTGGCGCCAAAATCATATATTATTCCACATATTCCATGTCTAGTAGGATCCCTTGAGTGTGAAGTAGTTACTGTATGAACAGCTAGAGGTTGTAACAGTAGATTATTACAAAATTATTAAAAAAGACAAAATTACCAAAAAAAGACACAAAATTACCAAAAAAAAGACACAAAATTACTAAAAAAACCTTCAGGTTTTAGGGGGTTATTTTAAAATCGCCCATAGGTTCCAGGCATTTTTTCCAGGTGTTTTAGGCCTAAATGGGTTAATATGATTATTTTCTGGTTTTATCAGATCAAAAATGCCGCTCTCTCTGCCACAAGGAGACTTTATAGGACGGGAGAACATGGCAGGTGTGGAGTCGGACCTTCAGTTAGCAGCTGTGGCAACCAGAAATCAGTCACTCAGAGCAAACCTTGGGCTTGTGGCCAGTGGCAGCAGTGAGTCTGAGCTGTGAAACGGCAGCAACCCAAATGTTGCAAAGAGTCCCGACGGTCCAGCAAGAAGCAACAATGTCTCGACTCCAGTTATCAGGTGTTAGAAATTACAGTTACCAGTTGGATTCCACTTATTATCACTTTTTTAGCACTTTCACACCACAGATCATCATTCATGGACACATTCACACACTGATAGCCGACCAGTGTAAACAGGAACAGGACCAGAACTACAATGTAGGGGTGCACCGATCGATCGATCGGCCGGCCTGTTTTTTTCCCTTTAATGCAAGAAATTTTTAGCCTTATGGCTTCATTCTCCTTATGATTAACTGCTCTCTGTCAAAGCACTTTTTAGCTGTTGTTTTTAAAATAGGTTATGATTATTAGGGGTGCACCGATTTCCTTAAATTTGCAGGAATGGACGACTCTTTTACGTCGAACCGATCTTATCTAGCTCCGCAAAGGTCTGAAAGTGCGTCTGCATGTACGCGTTCTTCTGCATGACTGTGTTGTATGTATGCTGTACTATAACGAGACCAAAAACTCAGGACACTTTATTCATGGTTGCAGTTCTTTTGTTAGTTTGTCCTGTAAATTGTTGCTATTTATTTTAAGTTCGATATTTTATTAACTACCTCAGACATTGTGATTTCCTTTATTTGTTTAAAGAAATACTGCTGTGTTATTGTTTTTCATTAAAATAAGATTCAAACATTGAAGGTGTATGCTGTAAGTTATAAAAAAATCTGAATCGGCAGGTCAGATTTAAAAAAAAAAAAAAACGGTGATCGGCCAGAAAATTGCAATCTGTGCACCCCTAGTAAAATGTCATTTTTTTCCTCTTTCGAACTACAAATCAACTGAACTACAGGTGTTAAAAAGCATGCAAATACATGTCAAGTTATGACAAAAATCTGTTCAATGGGAGGAAATTTAAATGGTCAAATGATCATCTTTCACCTTTGCATCCACACTCACACAATTAGGAACTTTCTGCAGCAACATTCATCAGCTTCTTCCTTTTCTCTAAGGCTGTAAAATACAAAAGGAGCATCATTTATCTGTACATTCAGCCAGGTAGTAACAGCAAAACCTGCAGCCAAATGAACAATCTCTGCAGCTAAATCGATGCCCTTAATTGATCCTTAAAAGCTCCGGCAGTATTTAAAAGATGACAGCTTTCACAGCTTGCACTTATTTTAACATCCAGTCAATGTTACATGCGACTAATTACAACTGTTGCAGCTGCAGCGAGAGCCTCAGTCACACCTCCATACGGGCATGAGGAGGGGGAAAAATGCGCAGAAGAAAAAAAAATCCACACACCTGTAGACCAGGTCAGCCTCCTACACCTCCTGACCTCACCCCCCCCTCCCCTTCACTCTGTGTGACGTAGGGCGGAGGATCAGTCGCCGAAAAGGAAGAAGCAAAAGCGGCGAGAGCGACAGCGCAGCAGAACCGGAGCGCTGAGAAACACAGCCTCCATTACACCCGCCTGTCCTCTCTACATCTTTTGGGTTTGTCTCTTTTCTCTCAAAGCTTTCTCCTCCTTCGGTTTCTCATTCCACGAGCTATAACGACACACACATGTGCGCGCACACACACACACACTCAACAGTGGCAATGTATGGCTTGCAGGAGGGGGAGTGAGGGAGAGACCACCAGGTGGAGAGCAGGGAGGAGAGGATGTGGATTACCAGGATAAATTATACATGCATGTAGAAATTCAAACTTCCACTATTTTCCGTTTTGTCTATGCAGGATTCTTTGAGAACTCATATCATTTTGGACATTTATTCGTTTATTTAACAGGGACAGTGCGTGGCTCTCAGCCGTACCAGGATTAGCTACTAGCTACAACATAAATAACATAAATCTAACACAAACAAACAAGCCTTTCAAACAGCAACAACAAAGTTTCACACTCTTAAAACACAATACAACATAGGGTTGTCAAAAGCATCGATACTCAAAAAAGTATCGATACTAAAACGTTGTATCCGGATACAATACTCATTTTCAAAAGAATCGAGTATCTGAAGCTTGTTATCATAGTTGCAGTTTCTTTTTGCACAACTGTTTTTTATTATAAATATTTAACCTGTGGTTGCATGTTGCATTTTTCTTGTTAATAAAAATATTTCTGTTAAATTTTGGGGTCTTTGTTTTTATCCTGGTGGTATCGAAAATGGTATCGAGTATCGAATATTTTCCCGAGTATCGGTATCGAGTTGAAAATTTTAGTATTGTGACAACCCTAATACAACAACAGGACAACAGCAGGAGTAAAGTGACAGTATTAACCCATTTAATCCCGAATATTCCCAGATGTGAAAATATCCAAATCATGTGTCATTGGTACCCCTTTGAAATATTCAAACCATTATTTTTAAAGATTTTTGTGGAAAAATTAGTGAAAAAGTGTGTTTTATGTTCAGTCACAATTGTGACCGATGGGATAAGGTGCTGCATCTACCATTTATAGGCTACATTAACATATTTCTCCCATGCAGTCATACAAATTATTATATTTCCAATTCCAGTTATTAACAAATGTACAATCCTGTTACTGGTAGTCTCCAACATTGCTACTAGGATGACATTGCAGTGTGACTTTGGCCTACATTATCAAATATATAACTATACCAATGTGAATAATGAGAGGACAATACATAGAGCAAACAAAAAAAGCTATTATCGGTCTATCTCAATATTGTTACTAAGTCTTTTAACTAATCTTATAACTAAGAAATATTTTTACGGTCACTATTGTGACCGATGGGAATAAATGGGTTAAGACTCAACACAAAACAATGTTAAAATACACACTAAAGAGATTGCAAAATAGTGAGCTAGTGTTTGAATTTATAGTTGGTGGGTGCATGATTGAGTGGATTTAAGTGATGATTTTATTTTAGATTTAAAACCAACGAATGTGCTGATGTCTCTGATCTCATTGGTACTGAGTTGCGTTGAATATAAATTTCCTAGATGATTTCTCAGAGTTCGTATCTTATCTTGGTGAAACTGCACAAATTGTTTGGTAAAAATGTCAGAAAACTCTTCATTATGGTGCTTAAAAATGACATATTGTAGTACATGTAGAAATGTCATGAGTATTGGGGATTTTTCAGTGATGGGTTAATGCACAATATATATATATATATATTACTAGTCTCAATAAAAAACATGAACATTTAGGAAAAAAATAAGTTATTAATGATCTATTTTGGACTCATTGTAACCTGACAGAATATTAGTTTCTACAACCGCGATTTCAAAAACATTGGGAAATAAAAACAGCTTGCAAAAAATGTCCAACAAGAAACTCTTCCAGTCTTCTGCAGAGGTTTTATAACTTTTTCACTCTGCATTATGGTGCTTAAAATGACATTTTTTCACAGTAATGTCATGAGTATTGGGAAACTTTCAGTGTTGGGTTAATACAGAATACATATTACTACAGTCTCAATAAAAAACATTAACATTTAGGAAAAAAGGAGATGTTAATGATCTATTTTGGACTCGTTTTAACCTGAAAGAATATTTTTTTCTAGTCCCCCAATTTAAAAAAATGTTGGTATTATGGGAAGTAAAAAACTTGCTTGAAAAAACAAGAAACTCTTCGACAGACTTCCTCAGAGATTTTATAGATTTTCACAACTTTCTCTGTCTTTAATTTGATGCCAAAATCATATATTATTCTTCCATGTCTAGTAGGATCCCTTGAGTGTGGAGTATTTACTGTATGCACAGCTAAAGGTTGTAACAATCGATTAATAACATGCCAGAATTTTCTTCTCTATATGTGTGAAGATAAAATGTTTATTTATGAGTAACTTGTATGCTGCTGTGGAATGCGTTACATAATGTTTTCTAGCAAAAAACATCAACCAGGACTGATTGTATTTGCAGCAGATTAAATATAAGAATTTAAACTGATATTTTAATGCTGCACGTGCAGATATTATGCAAGCAGTGCATACTTTAAACGCAGGTAAAAAGTAAAATATTTCCACACGACATCAATACACTTCTCATGCATGCAGCATGACCACCCCCGTGTGCTGCAGCGACTTGGTACGGCCCATGAGAAGCTGCTAGTCACTGTTGCTAAGGCCCACCCTCTGGAATATAGGACATGACCAGGAGAATGTATACAGCTTCAGTCGATCGGGGCTACGCTGCACCCACTGACTCCTGCTCTACATGCAAACGTGCTGCGTGAAACCGAGTGTTTCAACACACAGACAGGTGACAGTTTGTATGTCAAGGGCACAAATATCATCACTGTGAGCTTCTCTTGCAGGCCTGCAGAGGAGATTTCTCCAATGGTGGGAATCTGTGTGCATGTGGCTCCCACATGAGTTAGGGTCAGTTGACTCATAGTTTAATCAATGCACATTACTCTACTGTTGATACACGACTACAATCATGGGAGTAAACACTTGCATTGCTAATTGTTTCTGCATAATGCTGGCAAGCAGCGTAATCACAGAAACATTTTTCAATCAAAATAAAGTCTGATTATTAATTATCTGCACTGTTTTTTGTATTTGTATCAGCAGGTCATTTGCAAATAAATGTCTTGACCTTCCACAGATTAGAGCATGGGTTTCAAACTCGCGGCCTGCGGGCCAATTGCGGCCCTCGGGGCTATATTTTGTGGCCCCCACCTTGATATGAAAGTTTAATGTGAGCTTTATATGAATGGCACTTTACCGTGTTGTGTGTGGAAGGTCCCTTTAATTACTTTTTTTGGTAATTTTGTGTCTTTTTTGGTAATTTTGTGTCTTCTTTTAATAATTTTGTGTCTTTTTAATAATTTTGTGCCTTTTTTGGTAATTCTGTCTTTTTTTTTGATCATTTTGTTTCTTTTTTAAGTAATTTATTTTTTCTGTCGTTTTGTGGGGCTTTTTTTGGTCATTTTGTGTCTTTTTTAAATAATTTTATGTCTTTTTTGGTAATTATGTGGGGGTTTTTTTCATTTTGTGTCTTTTTTGTAATTTTGTGTCTTTTTTGGTCATTTTGTGTCTTTCTTTAAGTAATTTAGTTTTTTTCTGTCATTTTTGTGTCTCTTTTTTTAGTAATTTTGTGTCTTTTTTAGGTCATTTTGATACTGCGTCCAGCGGCCCCCATGTAATCTGAGTTTGAGACCCCTGGATTAGAGGATGCTAATATTGTCTTTCTCAGACAACAATATTAGCCTGTGTGAAATGAAAACAATTGTATTTAAAGAGGGCTCTCTGAAACACAAGGTTTGTTTTTTGGCTTGTGTTTCAAAAAGCGAGCAGGGTTTAGGTTAAAATGCAGTCTCGGTTGTAAATTATTTAACTGCTTTCACGTTGTTTCTCTGAGAATCAGGACAGCAGAGATGGGGTTACATTTTCCACGTCTGTGTATTTTTTGCCCGAGGCACCAAAACCTCCCACACGACTGGAACATACAGGTGCAACCATGTGCTTACTGTGTGTTTTTTTGAGTTGTTGTTCTACCCGTGAGCAGCAAAAACACATTTCCATAGTCTCACAGTACACAATGTCTTTCTCAATCTGAACCAACATATGCAGAGTCTCACTGCTCTGCAACCTTCAGACATAAAGCTGCTACAGTGAAATCCCACGCTGCTTTATGCACATTTATGCAAAAACATGCTCCATCATTCTGACCTGGCTGGTTGCATTGTATGTTATTGCTCAGAGCGTTTAAACAACACACTGAAAGCTGTATTTGCAGTATTTATGTGACAATGAAGAGAAAAGAAAACTGATGATGTGAGCTTTGAAATGTGTACCAACAATTTGCAGAAGTTCCGACTCTGAGGGGTCTTTGACGTGACTTTTCCCAGTCAGGGACTCATTTTTACGTATTATTTTGACAGCACATGAATGCAGCACAAACACCCTATCTTGCAAAGTGAAAGAAAATGTCTGTACAAAATTAACCAACTGCTTTCTTGGCCTGTGCAACATCCTAGGGCTGGGCGATATGTACCAAAAGTCATATCCCATAACAACAGAAGTACCTTTTTTTTTTTTTTTTTTTTTTTTAAATCAAAGCTCCATAAAATGCACATTTAAATAAAAAAAATATCTTAAATAAAAATTGTCTTTGAAATAAAATAGGCCAATCTGTTTCTGAAATAAATGTATTTAGATGAGAAAAGAATAACGAACATTACAAAAGAACTAAATATGACAAACCCTAGTAAGGGCAGCATTTATATATATAAAGATTTTTTTTTTTAAAACTATATCAATATATGCGAAATGGTTTAATTCTATATCAAATTAAAAAATAAATCAGTATATTTTTTATATCGACATATCGCCCAGCCCTACAACATCCTTCCGTGAAGTTAGCTGAGAACTGGGTCAGTAGGTTTTTTCCGTAACAAAGAGACAAACTCAGCTGAAACGTGAGAAAGAACAGCCGACAAAACGAAACAATTAAACTAAACTGAATAACCACAAACCACTGTGGAAGACTCTGAAAGCCTTCAGATGCATAAACATGGAATCTCTGACTTCAGTCGTCTGACCCATATATACTGAGAGTCAATCACTCACATCAACAGCACCTCAAACCGCTGTCAATCACTTTAATCTCCCTATATCTGCCTCACCTCGGCGTGGCAACGTGATTGTTGTATATAAATACAGTCTCAGCAGAGAGAGACGAAATCAAACAATATCAGGACTGCAACAAACACTCTCATCATCAATTAATCAGTTAACTTCTTAATTAATCCATTATACTTCCTATAACAATTGGGGCTACAAACTGTTATTTCAATCATCTATTTTATTTTTGTTTTAATTGTTAATACTTATTTTATATTTCTACTTGTTTATATAGTAAATTAATACGTTTAAAAATATTTTTTACTTGTTTATTTGCGTATACCTTTCTTATATTTCTAGTTTACACTGCTGTTTACTATTTATTGGTATTTTGCTATCCACTTTGCTGCTGTAACTCTTGAAATTTCCCCGTTGTGGGACTAATAAAGGAAATCTTAATCTAAATCTTAATCTATTATTCGGCTGATTATCTTATTGAATTCAAAAGATTTTCAGTTTTATAATATAAGGTGAAGAAAAGCAGCAATTTCTCACATTTAGAAGGCATGAACATGCAAATATTTGGCATTTTCACTTGAGAAAATTTTCTAACGATCAACTAATTCACTAATCGGTTCCTTTTTAAATTTAATCAAAAATTCCAGAGGAGTCCAAGGTGTCAAAGGAGTCTTGTTTTTATGACCAACTACTATCTCAAAAAGCTAAAAATAATCAAAATAAAATATTTCTTTCACATTTAAGAAGCTGGGGGATTTTTTTGGGGATTTTTGCCGAAAAAATTAGGACTTACTCATCAAAATTCTCCCTGAATATTTTTATTTCTCTGATTTATCTTTCCAGCTCTAAAAAATAACCCTTCCTGTTACAAATATCCTCCAGCTCTAATACGCTTATGGCCTTTAAAAGTAGTTTTTCATGCTGTGACATGAAGCAAAAGTGGTGTGGAAAATGTTAAAAACACTCTGAAACCCGGTAGAAAATGGTGGAGGGTATTGTACTTATTCTATATATCAGGGTTAATGCAAAAACCCTGGCGTGGTGCTTTCACAGTCCCTGCTTCTCAACTGACAGCCCTGCTCAGTCCAAGTCCATTGTTCTCCACCATCTGCGTGCACCCAGATCCAGGATGTTTACCAAGAGTAAGAAATAACCTTGGACTGCACACACACACACACTTACATACACACACACACACACCACCACAGCGGGCCAGACTCCTCAGAGTATAGAATACATAGAGTGAAGCAGAGAGAGAGCGGTGGTGAGTTACAGCCAGTGGAGCGCTGCCCGTACTCACTTTCTCATCTGTGTAACAATGGAAGCAGAAAAACCATCTCGTATAGGACAGACGAGGAAAATGTTGCTTATAGATGATGCAACTCAAACGTAAAAATACAGTCATGGAAAAAGTTATTAGACCATTAGACCATCTAATATATGGGTAACGCTTTATATTAAGATCCTTGTAATAACCATTAATTAACAAGTAATAAGGCCCTTGTTAGTCCATACGAGATGCTTATTAACATTATTATGTGTTTATAAGCTTATATAAGTGTTAATAATAGCATTACAAACACCCATGACCCACCCATTGTCTTTGCCATGCCTTTATTAATCTTATTTTGTTTGCTTATTGATATTAAAATATACTTTATTGCTCATCTATTATAAGTTAACTATAAGTTAACTATGCTTTTTGCAACTACCGGATCTAAAGCGAGAACAATGCCTTATTACTTGTTAATTAATGGTTATTAAGGACCTTATTATAAAGTGTTACCAATATAGCTATAGTTGGTTATAATAGTTTTGGATGTCTTATTTTGCAGTGTGGCACTTACTTACTACCATATTTTATTGTTTCATGCTTGTTTGATGTGTCACTGCTTACTCTGTAGGATGTTAGTGTGGCTGTGACTACATTAATGGGTGATGTGTGTGTATGCAGAGCAATATGGGGAGGGGCTTCTGTCTGTGTTGTGAGGGTCAATTTACCTGTTGGAAATAGATGGATGGCATTTTTTTATTGAATTTTATCTAACTCTGTTACTGACATGATGGCAAAATGTATGTTCTTGTGTTTCTGTTGAAAAAAATGTGTTAAAAAAAAAATAATAATAATAATAGTTTTGGATTTTTCATTAGTTTAAGTTTTAATTTTGTTGTGAATTTTTATTTTCAAATTCAGTTAGTTTTAATTAGTTTTTTTTTTTTTTTAAATGAGTTTGCTAGTTTTAGTTCAGTTTTTATTTTTTGAAAATGCTTAGTTTTAGATTATTTGTAATGGGCTATGTGTTGGGTGCGAGATTCAAAGAGGTCATAACAGATTTTGCCTTTATTTCCTTTGGTTTATCCGTCTCAGCCCCAATAAAGTTCTCTATAATAATATATAATAAAGTAAACTCTTACAGTTCCGGGTGTTCTGAATTTTAGTTTGTTTAGGCTTGTACAGTTTCAGTTAGTTATCGGGGTTTTTTAAAAACTCGTTTTTATTTTTATTTCAGTTAACGAAAATGTTTTTTCAATTAACTATAACAACATTGCTTTGGACAACTATAATGATAACAACATCAGCCATTTTCTATGATTTTCTTAATAATAACCAAAACCATTATCAAGAAAACCATTGAAAATGTCTAGATATCAGCTCTTAAATTAAACTCTTATCAGCTATTTGTGTGTTATCATTATATTTGTCCAAACAAATGTACCTTTAGTTGTACCAGGCATTAAAATGAATAAGAAACTGAAGAAAACAATGGGTGGTCTAATAACTTTTTACCTAACTGTAGATTTATAGAAGCTGAACTGGGAATATAAAGAAAAATGTACTTCTAAAATCCTAAAAATAGTGGAATTCCATCTATAAATATATCAGTAAAATGAATATTTTCTAAAGCAACATGAGTGTATGAAGTCATCCGTTTAGACAGGCGATCTGCCTCGCTCGGTGCCTGTGTGTGTGTGTGTGTGTGTGTCACTGCTCACCTAATTTTTCACAGAGCGTTTTCACTCAGAAACACGTTCCCTGCCAGACTGATAATTCCACATGAATATTCATCATTTATTGAACTCCACTGGTCTCTGTGTAATTTTTTGAGTGCGAGCGTGGGCGTGCGTGTCCTCGTTTCAACTGGTGAAAGCGCTGCGGGAGGCCGAGTCAGACACGCTGGGATGTTTCGGAGACGTGTGCAGCCGGTTTGGGGGCCACATGTCTCCGAGTGCAGCACAGAGGGAGTAATGCACAAAGGCCAGGGAGACGGAGAGAGAGAGAGAGAGGGGGGTATTATCTTTCTTTTCTCCATCTCCAAACTATCAATTTAGCACTGAACTGACTGCCCCTCTTCAAAATTTAACTGGCAGATTAAAGTCCTTTATGAGACAGTTTCAAATCCAGCCAATTATGCACTGCCTTTTTTCCCCATCAAGGCTGTTTCTTTTTCATAGTTTTTATATCGTGTTTTCATTAGATTTTATACATTGGATAGTTAACTCATGGCCAATAACCAATGACTAACTGGTATTATTCACACCCTTTAAATCAGGGGTCTCAAACTCAAATTCATGGAGGCAGTATCAAAATGACCAAAAAAAAAAAGACACAAAATGACAGAAAAAAAAACAAAATTACTTAAAAAAAAGACACAAAATGACTAAAGAAAAAACACAAAATTTCAAAAAAGACACAAAATTACCAAAAAATACACAGAATTATTTTAAAAAGACAGAAAATGTCCCAAAAAGACAGAAAATGACAAAAAAGACACAAAATGACAAAAAAAAAAAGACACAAAATTATTAAAAAAGACACAAAATTACCAAAAAAAGTAACTAAAGGGACCTTCTACACACAACACGGTAAAGTGCCATCCATATAAAACTCTCATTAAACTTTCATATCAAGGTGGGGGCCACAAAATATCGTCACGAGGGCCACAATTGGCCCGCGGGCCGCGAGTTTGAGACCTATGATATAATGTGTTATTTCCACTTTTTGAATTGAATTACTGAAATAAACTTGTCTATGATATTCTAATTTATTGAGATGCGCCTGTATGTGTTTATGGCCTTTTTCAGTAGATTTTCATACTGTGACATGAGTGTAAAAGTGGTGTGGAAAATGTCAAAAACACTCTGGAAGCTGGTAGAAAACGGTGGAGGGTAATGCACGTATTCTATATTTGTAAATGCAAAAACCCTAGCGCTAAAATCGATAATTAATAACCGACCGACCAACAGATAATGAGAAGCATCGTTAGTTGCGGCCCCGTTTACATTACAACATTACAAAACAAGCATGAAAGTCATCCTGGCATGCACGTGGTGCACGTGTGCACATTAAGTCCACGGCTCGTTTTCAGCTCAATACAGCAAAAAAACACAGCTCCTGTGTCTTGCTTTACTTCTCTGAATATTAAATATTGACCTCTGTTCACCTCTACCACTGCCATCCTACAAACATGGCCTTAAGCTTCAGTGAGGAGCTCAGTAAACACATATAAAAAAACACAAAATAAATCACCAGTCGATGAAGTCAAAAAACATGAAATTCTAGGAATATTCAGTGTTGAATAATTAGAAAACAAGCAGCCAACGTATACTGTGAGATTCAACACTGTACACAAGTGTTGGTGTGGTTTAACCCTCTGGGGTCTATGATCGTGGCGTCCTGATCAGATCATGTGACGTTTAACAAAAATACCAGCTCACATGGAGCGCTGCTGTCAACTTCACTCCAAAGTACAGACTTGAAACTTTCTCACAGTTTTTGTTTGACACTCCTAGCTCATGTAAAACCAAAGATATGATAGATTTTAGATTTTAATTTGATAGTACAGAAATATTTTAGCGTTGGTGGAGCTCTCTGTGTAATTTTGCACAAAGTTTGTTTTTGAGTTGCAGCTAACAAGGGAAGAAAACTATAAATATACATGTTTTTATGGGACTTTTTTGCATATAGTTTAATGATATTAAAATTTTACCTTTTTACATGTTCATATTTGTATACTATGTTTACATTTTCAAGTTCCAAAACAGTTCATTGAGCATATTTGTGGTTTTTATTGTAGTAAATAGTATCATTTTTCAACTCGGATTTCATATTTTTTGTGTATTTTTGGGCTCAATATGTTGATAAAGTAGGTTAAAGTGAAACTGTCAGGTCATATAGGTGAAGAAAAAATGGATACCAAATATGGGTATAGTAAACATGTTTTATGTGGTACATGAAGGGGAAAATCAGTTTTCAGTTTTAATTTTGTTGTGAATTTTTGTTTTCAAATTCAGTTTTTCAATGAGTTTGTGTTGAGTTTTTGAAAAGGCTTAGTTTTAGTTTTTTGTAATGGGCTATGTGTTGGTTGCGAGATTCAAAGAGGTCATAATAAATTTTGCCTTTATATCCTTTGGTTTATCCATCTCAGCCCCAATAAGGTTATTAACTCTTACAGTTCTGGGTGTTCTGAATTTTAGTTTGAGTGTAGACGTCCCAGTCTCAGTAAACATATTTACCATGTGTTCCTGCATGTTCACTAACAGAATCCTCTTTCTGATAGAAACACTGGATTATGTATGAAAAAAGTTGAAAACGCAGGACATTTTCACTATAATTTTAGTCAGTTTTGTAACTACACAATACAGTTTTTCAGTTAGTTATCTTTTTTTTTTTTTTTAAAAACTCCTGTTTTTATTTTTATTTCAGTTAACGAAAACGGATTTCATAATTTTTGTGTATTTTTGGGCTCAATATGTTGATAAAGTAGGTTAAAGTGAAAAAATAACAGCTCATATAGGTGAAGAAAAAATGGATACCAAATATGGGTATAGCAAACATTTTTTATGTGGTACGTGAAGGGCAAAAATATTCAAAAACGTCCAAACTCGGCTCAGACCCCAGAGGGTTAACGTGAGACATATTGCAGCCGTACTTTACTTACTTGATCTAGGGCTCCAGTGGGTGAGTCATGTGTTGGCTGTGGTCGGCCTTGTCCAGGGCTCAGAGCAAAGATAAAGGGAGGAAGGGGAGAGTGGAGGGGGGCAGGGGGGAGCGGGGCGGCTAGATCAGTGGTGGGCAAACAGCTTGGAGTGGAGGTGATGGAGCAGTGGTGGCGCTGAGGTTATGGCTCCGAGGCCGCTCTGTCACATGGCACCATCCCAGGTGCAGGGAGAAGCCCGTCGGCCTCCGGCTGGGAGAGAGAGAGAGAGGAGGAGAAAGGAGGAAGGTTAGAGTGTGGTGCGCATAAGCAAATTTTTATAAAAGTATCGATACTAAAACGTTCGGATACCGGATACAATACTCATTTTCAAAAGTATCGACACCCTTTACAGCAGGGGTCTCAAACTCAAATTACTTGGGGGCCGCTGGAGGCAGTATCCAAATAACCCAAAAAAGACACAAAAAGACAGAAAAAAACTAAATGACTTAAGAAAGACACAAAATAATCAAAAAAGACACAAAATTACAAAAAAAGACTGAAAAAACACAAAATGACTTAAAAAAGACACAAAATGACCAAAAAAGACACAGAATTACAAAAAAAGACTAAATTACTTAAAGAAGAAACAAAATGACCAAAAAAACACACAGAATTACAAAATATATATATATAAAATATTACGAAAAAAGACACAAAATTATTTTAAAAAATACACAAAATTATTTTAAAAAAAGACACAAGATTATTAAAAAAGACACAAAATTACCCCTCCCAAAAAAAGAGACACAAAATTACCAAAAAAGTAATTAAAGGGACCTTCCACACACAACACGGTAAAGTACCATACCTATAAAACTCACATTAAACTTTCATATCAAGGTGGGGGCCACAAAATATCATCATGAGGGCCGCAATTGGCCCGCGGGCCGCAGGTTTGAGACCCATGCTTTACAGCCTTTACAGTGAATTGACAGGTTAGTGTCTTTTGTTTCAAACTGACCTATTACTGGTGTTATCGTGGCCGGTGGCTCGCATTAGATTAGATTAGATTTTGACTTTATTAATCCCACAGCGGGGAAATTTCTTTGTTACAGCCCACCACAAAATTTTCACATAAAATGATTTCCCTTTAATATGAAGGTAAAAAATAAACAATCTAAGAAAAAGACATTTAACAATATACAATATACAATATAGTATATACAACTTAGTGCAAATTAAGTGAAGAATGTGCAGAGTGCAAATTATATGAAAAAATGTGCAGAAAAGAAAGAAAGAAAAACTCCAACACGTTCAGGTTATGCTGGTGTTGCCCGTGTTATTATTAGCCATTAGCCGCAGCTAGCAATTAAAGGCTGACGTCACGTTAATGATTATAAACAACGTAAATAAATAAATAAATCAGGCACGTAGTATGCCCATATTACGTTAATTGACACAGTGTCAGTTTACATAAGCATAGAGTTAAGAGTTTAGAGAGAGACATTTAGAGTTACATAAATGTTGGTGACTGAAAAGTTATTTTCTTTCTTGAAGTCCCAGAATGAAGCAAAGAAAAGTCAACCTGCAACCAAACAGCAACACACACAGCCGACTCTACCGTCTGTTTGACCAACAATGATTGTTTTTTGTTATAAATATTAAACCTGTGGTTCTGTTCATTTTTACATGTTGCATTTTTCTTGTTAATAAAAATATTTCTGTTAAATTTTGGGGTCTTTGTTTTTATCCTTGTGATATTGAAAATGGCATCGAGTATCGAATATTTTCTTCAGTATCGGTATCGAGTTGAACATTTTAGTATCGTGACAACCCTACTCTCATTCAATTCAATTTTATTTATAGAGCGCATTTCATGCACAAGGCAGACTCAACGTGCTTCACAATGTATATCCATAATTACAGTTGAAAAACAAAACAAAACAAAAACAAAAACAAACAATTAAAAAAATAAATTACGAATTAATTGAAGAGTGCAGGTAGACAAGCTATGCCATACTCACCACATACACACTTTCTTTATTTTTTTAATGAGCACACTGTGCATCCTGTGTTTATTTATGTATTGCTATTATTAGTATAATTGTTAATGTTTCTGTTTCTCTGCTCTTTTGCCTCCCTTTATATTATTAAAATACTATGTTTTTTTATTGTATTGTTTTTATTTTATTTTGGGGGTTGTCTTTTTTGTGGTTCTTTGTTCTAATGTACCCTTAAAATAACCAAAAATGCGGAAAACAGCTGTGGAATAAGTTATGTCTTGTACTGATGCTTATGAATGTTAAGTGTGAGGCGGCTGATTTTTTTTCTTTATCTGACGAGGTTTAGTTTACGACGTACTGACAAGAGATAACTTGTCGTGGAAGTTGTGAACAGCCGTCACGCTAGAAGACACCTCTTTCTGATTAGGCCGACATGTGTTCAAGATGCTGCAGATTAAGTGATGCGGTACTTTCAGTCGTCATAGAAAACATCAAAGTGTTATACTAAAGGAGGAGATAACACTTCTTAAAACACACTTTTATGTAGTCGCTTTCTCTCTCAGTAATCTTTTCTTTTTTTTTTTTACTTCTTTGCTTTTATACCTTCTGATTCTGTTCTAATTAATTTATCAGAATACTTTTCCTCGTTATCTCAGAGTGTCTTGTGATTGTTCCCACACTGTCTGATTATTGTTTTTTCCTTTAATGCAAGAATTTTTTTTTTTAGCGTTATGGCTTCATTCTCCTTATGATTAACTGCTCTCTGTCAAAGCACTTTTTTAGCTGTTGTTTTTAAAAGAAGTCATTATTATTATTATTATTATTATTATTATTAGGGGTGCACTGATTTCCTTAATTTTGCAGGATCAGCCGATTCTTTTACGTCAAAACGATCTTATCTATCTCAGCAAAGGTCTGAAAGTATTTATTTTAAGTTAAACACTTTATTAACTACCTCAGAAATTGTGATTTATTTTATTTGTTAAAGTAAAACACTGCTGTGTTATTGCAGGGTCAGGCTTTTAAAAAATCAGTAATCTGTGATTGGCCAGAAAATTGCAATCGGTGCACCCCTAATTATTATTATTATTATTATTATTATGTGAACTCTGGCTTGTTGTGTGGTGATTGATGGCTCCTGTACCACATTTCTAATGTTTATTTGTTGACCAAAACCTCCTTAAAAAACAGCTTATAACAATATAAGGCTAGGAAACATAATATAATAATAAAATAATAAAAAACATTTTTGAATTTAAAAAAAACATAATCAGGAGAAACGTATATAGTTGAAATATTTGTGAAAATATAATTAGAACCAGTTTTTAAAGGGTGCAAACATGATAAACATGATAAATATACCAAAGTAAAATACATTTAAAAAAATCCTAAATAAATAAAATATAAAACAAATACACATGTGTGCGTGTGTGTGTATATATAAATATATATGTATATTATACAAAATATATATAAATGTATGAAACTTTAAACATGATTAAAAACAAGGGATGTCCAAGAAGTGACACTTTGGTACCAAGTCCATGTACCAGTACATTTAGAAAACGTGACTGTCCTCTACCCACTCGCTCATTTGGCGCCAAAAAATCCACCAAATGTACCACTTGGTCTCCGTGCACAGCGGCACAGAGAGAAACTGGACCAAGCTTCCCTTTGATTTTCAGCCCCACACTGTTGAAACAGAGCAATTTGTAGCAGGAGACAAGAGGAGAAAGAAACTGACAGCAAATCAAGGTTCGATGAATTCCTCCTGCCTGCCAGAGACCGTATGAAATGCCTCGAATAAACTCCAGCTGTCAGGAAGAACCAAATATAATGAGAGCTGGTAACGTCTGTGAATTAAGGCGGCTGATATAGGAATTATTTGTTATGTGGATTGCACCCAGAGAGCTACTTTCTCTATATGACTAAATAGCTAAATAAACACCATTACTGTTCAGTTTGAGTCAATTTCTAACCATTTAAGAAGGAAAAAAATACGAAAATACATCAAGTTAACGCATCACACCTCCCCAAGTAATGTAAAAATAAGAAATATTGGCACAAAATTTGAAAAATATATGTATAATAAGTAGATTTATGCCTATTGTGCACCAGTTTTTCTCCACTCTGCAAATGTACCTAGAGAGCTACTTTCTCTTTATTAAATTATATTTAATACTGTTACACATCACATTAACAATGCATTCCATTGTCAGCCACTTCTATAAATGATAACTGAGAAAATAAATGAGAATATGAATAAATAGCTAAATAAACACCATTACTGTTCAGTTTGAGTCAATTTCTAACCATTTAAGAAGGAAAAAAATACGAAAATACATCAAGTTAACGCATCACACCTCCCCAAGAGATGTAAAAATGAGAAATATTGCCTCAAAATTTGAAAAATATATGTATAATAAGTAGATTTATGCCTATTGTGCCCCAATTTTTCTCCACTCTGCAAATGTACCCAGAGAGCTACCTTCTCAGGCATAAAAATGTATTAAATTATATTCAACATGATTATTTTTGATCAATATTGTAATCACGATTATTAATCACGATTATTCATCATGTTAGGGAACAACATCAGTATTCTTAATGCACTACCTTTAAACAAACAATAGGAACAGTTTTTAGTGTCCGGTGCTTGTTGTAAACAAACAGAGATCGCTAAGTGAACACCTCCTGCAGCAGCAGCACATACACACTGTACTGCTACAGAGCTAACTGTTAGCCTGTTAGCAATTTGCAGACTGGACACTAAGGGGTTAACATCCCCTCCGGCTCTGCAGCTGGGAGAGACTGCTGCAGGAGGACTGTGCCGCTTCAACTCATTCTCCAATAACACCAGAAAAAGTCGCTGGATTTGTCGCCAGTCGCTTTTTGAAAAATAGTCGCTAAGTGGGTCTGAAAAGTCGCTTAATATAGCAACAAAGTCGCTAAGTTGGCAACGCTACTTCGCCGGCTTTTACAAATGGCGCGTGTTGTCGTGGCGTCGAGTACTACGTCACATCCTGCTTAGTGTTCTATCCAATCAGCAACCAGGCTTTTTTCAGTGGAGAAAAACGGCCCCGCCCCCTGGTGGTTGGTTGACTACTGGTGTAGAAAGTGCTTGTTTAGATAAGCAGGAGAGTCGCATTTTAAAATGGAAATATCGCAGGCGATCAGGTTAATTTAATGCCGGCAAAAAACGTGATCACGATTAAAATTTGATTAATTGTGCAGCCCTATATCAGACTATATTGGCCAATCAGTCCGTCAAACGATATATCTGTCGGGCTCTAATATATGCATGTTATGCCACACAGCCATACACTATCAGTGCTAGATGCTTCAACCAAGAAGAGCAGAGACGTCCACTTTAATAATGAGTTTCAGCACACACACACACAGGCAGCAGAAAAGTCTGCACACTGATTCATCTGCTCCTGATGTTTGTGTTTCTTGACAAGTCATCAGCCTGATACCCGCAGACAGCTGGCTAGTTAGCCACCCAGCAGGTAGGGACAGACTGAACGCAGCAAGATCTGCACACTGTTCTGTCAACCTCCACGGCTTCACCTCTCATAATCATAACGCCTCGTCAACAAACACAAAGCCACAACACACATCACAGTCTTTTTTTTAAAAAGCCTGTCCATCGCATAGATTTAACCAACTATTCATGACTTCCTAGAGAATCAGAATCAAAATCATTTTCATAGCCTGGTAGGTTTTCACGTGCAAGGAATTTACTGTGGCGTATTGGTGCAAAAGAACAAAGTATTAAATATAAATAAATATTAACCGCCCTGTTATGTTCGTTTCCCCAAAACACCAATTATGTCTGTGGGTCAATTTGACCCGGGGCATGTTTAATTATCTAAAAGTTTCAGAAACTATAAAAACCAATAAACATTGTTTATATTTCATTAATAACTCCATTATGAACCATTTCAATCAATATTTAGTGCAATGGTGTTCTTTATCTCTCACAGATCAAGGTTCAATGTGGATAATTCACTCGTTTTTCTTTTTTTTTCAAATGCATGTTAAAACTTTTTTTTAGGTGCATTGGAAATACCTATATATAAAATACAATGGTTTTACAAGACATTGATTTTTTTTTAATTTTTTTTTTTTTAAGTTTTCTTTTATGAAAAAATACTACTTTTTTTTTAGATTTTTAAATGTTGAAATTGGTCAATTTGACCTGCAACATAACAGGAGGGTTAAGGAAAAAAGTACTTAAGAGTAAAAAAAAAAAAGAGCAGCAGAAATAGAAAATAGAAAAAGTCAAGATACAAACAATATACATGGAAATATATATGGAGTTAATATGTATAAATGCTACAAAAGCTACTCTAGTCTTACTGCTATCATCTGTTACTTTTTGTTTAGATAACCATCCAGATACTTCTCCTTCCTCTTCCTCTGATATCACCCAGCAGCCCCACGTCCTCATAAATGTCATGTCTACATGACAGAGACAAGAACGTGGCTGTGGCTCCAGCAATTTAAAACAACAAAAGATGAAGCCAAATCAAAAAATACCACAGGAACTATGCTGTGATTGGGTCATGACATTAACCTGCAACTGACATGATTCATGTGGGTCTGAATCACCATCAGGACTAGTGTTCAATCTGTTTCACCAGCAGGTAAATCACAGAGCGCTTCGACCGTGCCCTGGTACGAGAATTTTATTCCAAAGTTTGCTGCGGCGCCTGGCTGAACATTAACTTATACCTATTTACTTAATAAATTCAAAATAGCAGATAAAATGCTCAGAAACAGCCGGAGAATTCAGATAATGGTGGTAAATGGACCTGCACTTATATAGCAATTTTCTAGTCGCTTTGCGACCACTCAAAGTGCTTTACACTACAGACTGCGCTTATTCACCCATACATTCATACTGGTGGCAGAGGCTACCCTAAACGGTGCCACCTGCCACCACTGGGAATTCATTCACACAACGATGAATGCAGCATCAGGAGCAATTCGGGGTTCAGTATCTTGCTCAAGGATACTTCGACATGAAGGCTGTCATGGTCAGGGATCGAACCACCTACTAGGGCTGGGCGATATGGACCAAAAGTCATATCCCGATATATTTAGGCTGAATATCGATATACAGCTTGATATTTTTATCGCAATGTGAGAGCAAATGTTCAGTCAAAGTCAAATATGACATGTCACAAGTAGTTTTATTGAAACTGTTTAACTAAGTGAACATAAATACTGTATAACAGGAGGACCTTTTTTTTTTTTTTTTTAAATCAAAGCTCCATAAAATGCACATTTAAATAAAAAAAATATCTTAAATAAAAATAGTCTTTGAAATAAAAAAGGTTGAAATAAAATATATCGATATATTTTTTAAACTATATCGATATATGCGATATGGTCTAATTCCATATCAAATTTAAAAATATTAGGGTTGTCAAAAGAAACAACAGGAGAATCTTTTTTAAAATTAAAGCTCCATAAAGTGCACATTTGAATAAAAAAGTATTTTAATAAAAGCCGCAGCTTGCCTGGAGCAAGGATCACAGTGCAAATTTGAACTATATCGATATATGCGATATGGTCTAATTCCATATCACATTTGAAAATATATCGATATATCTTCTATATCGATATATCGCCCAGCCCTACCACCGACCCTCCGATCGGCGGGCAACCCGCTCTACCAACTGAGCTACAGCCGCCCATATAAGGATGAGAAGGATGGCACTCGCTCCAGATGTGGATGTGAGTGTGCCAGAGTTTCTTGACAATACGGGACAGCACTTACTCACAAACGATCACATCATTTATCAGCAGGTCTACCAATGACACACTTAATCCCAGTTTTATACCGACCTTTTTATTACTTTTAGTTCATGATAAAGTGTCTCAAGTTCATTACCCATCACTGTTAATTTCACAATAAGGGTTTCTGGCCTACAATATACCTTCAACGTAAGAAACCATTCAACTGGTTTCCTTTTTTATATATATTTTAATGATTTCCTTTAATGGGAGTGATATTTAAAGACACAATTCACTCCAACTTCCAGTTTTGACAGTTGCCCTACCAATATAAGATATTTGAGACCAATGCCATTACTGATTATATAGAGAGAAAATGTATTGATAACCAATATAGTCTTTTTTTGAGCTTTTTTATGTGGCTTGTGCACCGATTTTCCACTCTGTAAATGTACCCAGAAAGCTTGTTTCTCAAACATAAAATTGTATTAAATAATATTTAACATTATACAAACAATGGATATCATTATCAGCCAATTATACAAATGATAACTGAGAAAATAAAGAATAAATAGGAATAAAAAATAACTAAATAAACATCATTACGAGTGAGAGTCAATTTCTGACTATTAAAAAAAAAATCATGCCAAGCAACATTTTGCTGCATTATATATTGTGCAAAAAAAAAAAATCATAACAGCACATATTGGACAGCATATACACTGATACCCATATGCTTTTGATAGGCCAATATCGGCCAATGAGAGTATTACAGTTTAGATTCCATTTCTATCAATATCTTACAGAATGTTTGCTTCTTGCTGGATGGCATGATAATGGATAAAGTTGAAGGCTTTTCTACAGTACAGGCCAAAAGTTTGGACACACCTTCTCATTCAATGCGTTTTTCTTTATTTTCATGACTATTTACATTGTAGATTCTCACTGAAGGCATCAAAACTATGAATGAACACATATGGAATTATGTACTTAACAAAAAAAGTGTGAAATAACTGAAAACATGTCTTGTATTTTAGATTCCTCAAAGTAACCACCCTTTGCTTACTAGAATATAAGACATGTTTTCAGTTATTTCACACTTTTTTGTTAAGTACATAATTCCACATGTGTTCATTAATAGTTTTGATGAATTTATAATGTCAAGTCATGAAAATAAAGGAAAAGCATTGAATGAGAAGGTGTGTCCAAGCTTTTGGCCTGTACTGTATATATTGCTATATTAACATCTACAGACCAAGTTACACCTATATCCAATAATCTCAAACATGTCATAACTGTCATACCTTTTCTTTCATCTTTCACTTGGTTCGATAGTTACTCGAGGCAGCAATATCGCGTGCAGGACTTTGTTGGGTGTTTGACAGCTCTGGTGGCTGACTGGAGGTGAAACGGCTGAACTTAAACTTGTGCTTCCAGCTCGCTGACATTAGAATATGTCCTCCGGTAATTTTAGGTCAAAACACATGGTGTTTTCAGCCAAACATTCACAAAAGTTGCAAGTTTCCAGTTTTGTTAAAAGACTTGCTGACTGCCACAGTTCTCTCCCTCAGCTGCCTTAATGTCAAACTATTTTGCACAGACAAACCGAAATGAAACCTGTCAGTATAATGATTGTCAGCTATAGGGGGAAAAAATTGCTGCAAGTCTGTTCAATGCTGCACAGCTAGATTGACATGGGAACCAAATTGAAAAAGGTAGCATTTCTTGTAACACTTTGCATCCAGTTAACCTGCTTTCAAGTGTCGCACCGTGCAGCTAACCCTGCCAATACTTGAGTTAAAACAGAATATGCACCTAATCCCTGGATATCTGGTTATATCTATCAATTTCCAGGTGTTTCCATGACTCATAATGGGCACCTGCACCTCTTCTTCACCTTCATCACGGTCCAATCAACCTGTTTAAGCAACAAGTCTTTGTCTCTGAAGACACATTAAGAGGATTTGATGCCAGCAAACACTCACTCATGCACTTCATGTTCATGCTCCAAAGTATGATGAAGGAGAAGGTTGTGCATTTTGAATAGGGAAGCCAAGTCGCTAAGGAAAACCTCCTCCTATACATGCACTTCAAATAACTGACAAACCATTCAAGCTTTGATGATGCAAAGTGCTCAACCATGCAGTTTTATGAAAGAGAGCACAGCCTGCTTTTTATCACACAGTCCTTGATTTCTTTAAGTTACACAGGAAGCACCATCTGTCCTTCACCTGGCTTGGCCCAGCCACAGTCTCAGCCTCAGTCAGAGGGTTGTTTTGGAACAGCGCGACAGTCTTTATTCCTCATCTATCAATGCTTGTAAATAAGTACAAGGTCTACGTGACAAACGGTGCAGATGTGGAAAAGGTCAGCCGGCTTATACAGGCGCACGTTTCAAAGCCAGAAGGTCAATGAAAGAGTCACAGGACTTTGTTTTTGTTAATGACAACCTAATAGCACTAGAGGAGTCAGTGCATCACGTTTCTTCACTCGCAATTAAGACTCGTGTTCTTGTCTCGCACCTAATTATGTCACAATGAAACAAAGCTACAAGCACACCCAGAAGAAAACCAGATTGATCGGTTATTGAATGTTGATTCATGTTATGTAGCAATGCGGTAACTTATTGATATACTGATACTGATATACAAGTATATGATGGAGATCCTCAGAGAGAGTTTCAACTTATTTTCTGGCCATCTTTAAATAAAATGATTAATGTGGGAGATATTCTCACACTAGGCATGTTTTTAGCGATTCTAAACACTTAAATGTAACTTAATGTAACGTAACTTATTGATATACAAGTATATGACGGAGATCTTCAGAGAGAGTTTTAACTTTCACCTCTTTAACATCTGTTTGGGGAACAGCCTCAGAGGGGACTTTTGAATTAGATTTTCTGTCCATCTTTAAATAAAATGATTAATGTGGGAGATATTCTCACACTGGGCATGTTTTTAGCGATTCTAAACACTTTTATTAAACCCTGAAGAGAATAAATTGGGACAATATTTGTAATAATTACTTGAAAGAACATATGATTTGACCATGAGAGTTGTATAATCACATCCTGCAGAGACTGTTTGCAATATTAACTAATAATTATTACAACTTCAAAACAAGAAATGCCCTTTATTTAGTCAACCACCATGTCCAGATTTGATGCCCTTAGCTTATCCTGCATTGACGTTGTTGAATGTTGATTTATGTTATGATGCAATGCCGTAACTTATTGATATACAAGTATATGACGGAGATCTTCAGAGAGAGTTTTAACTTTCACCTCTTTAACATCTGTATGGGACACTTTAACTATTAAACTATTGAATAAAATGATTAATGTGGGAGATATTCTCACACTGGGCATGTTTTTAGCGATTCTAAACACTTTTATTAAACCCTGAAGAGAAGAAATTGGGACAATATTTGTAATAATTACATGAAAGAACAAATGATTTGACCACAAGAGTTCTAACATCACATCCTGCAGCGACTGTTTGCAATATTAACTAATAATAAATTATTACAACTTAACAAGAACAAGAAATGCCCTTTATTTAGTCAACCACAGCGTCCAGATTTGATGCCCTTAGCTAAACCTGCATTGACGTTGCTGAATGTTGATTTATGTTATGATGCAATGCCGTAACTTATTGATATACAAGTATATGACGGAGATCTTCAGAGAGAGTTTCAACTTTCACCTCTTTAACGTCTGTATGGGACACTAACTACCTCAGAGGGGACTTTTGCATTAGATTTTCTGTCCATCTTTAAATAAAATGATTAATGTGGGAGATATTCTCACACTGTGAATGTTTTAGCGATTCTAAACACTTTCATTAAACCCTGGAGAGAAGAAATTAAGCCAATACTTGTAATAATTACATGAAATAGCATAGGATTTGACCACAGGTTTTGTATAATCACCTCCTGCGACTGTTTACAATATTAACAAATAATTAATTATTACGACTTAACAAGAACAGTCACCCACAACGCCCAGATTTGATGCCTTTAGCTCAACCTGCATTGACTTTATTCCTTAAATAACACAACAGTTTTGTGTAAATGCACAACTCAGATAGAAGTCGGTGTGGAATCTTGTGGAATAATCTCGCACGCTGCTTGTGTCACCAGGAAACTGGTTGCAAATAACATGTTTATCCTCCTGCAGCTTGGGGAAATGCTGCCACACTTCAGGTGGCATTCTTTCAACGTGACAGCGCTCAATCATGTAATGGATAATTACGGCTAATTGCCGGTTGAATGGGTGAGTAATTACGGCTCTGTGTGTCCCATGATACTGGTGGTTTGCCTTGTGCAGGAAAGTAAATGGACCCTGCCTTATCTCTTAACATTTGTTTGCTTAAACATGGCACTTGACACTGGATGTTCAGCAAACATTTTCAAAAAACAAAGTGAGCACACAAACACACTCACTGCACTGTGCCTCTGAAAAACAAAAGCAGAGTTATCTGACCACGAGGGATGCAGTTTATGAACATTAATCTTACTTTTTTAGCCTTAGCTGCCAAGGTTACACCCATTTAAAATGCTCAAAACTGTACAGGGAGTGTGATGCAGTACAGTAGGTGTACACAACAAGCAGAGGAATTTACCTCAGAGTATAGAAATGTTTGGGATTATTCTCTTCTGTGTCACCGTCTATTCACATCAGTAACTAATTATAGGTTAAACACTAAGAATCTTTTTAGGCTTCTGAATAGATAATGAACTTGTGTTGGTAAAATTTAAAAACATTTACCAACTTAATCGATCAGTAGGTCAACGGAGAATTAATCTGCCGCTATTTTAATAATCAAGTCATAATTTATTCTATTTGTTTGACTGTTCAGTCCATACATTTCATGAATAACTTTGTATTAGTTGTTTATTTGTATGTATGTAACAGAAAGAAAAATCGGATGTAAACTAAAAGATGTGTAAATACATATGAACACCAATGAATACTTGGTTAAAAAAAAAAAGGATAGTTAATGAATCTGTGTTGGTAAAATTTAACAACATTTACCAACTTAAATCGATCAGTAGGTCAACAGAGAATTAATCTGCAACTATTTTAATAATCAAGTTAGGGTTGTCAAAAGTATCAATACTCAAAAAAGTATCGATACTAAAAAATTGTATCCGGATACAATACTTATTTTCAAAAGTATCGATACCTAGCCAAGGAATGAACACTTAAGTTAAGTTATTGTTATTTTTTTATCAAGCTTTCCTAATATTATGCACAGCATACAACCTCAAAATATTGTTCTAATTGTTATTGTTTATTGTATTCATTTATTTATTGCACTACCTCAGACCTGAAGCTTGTTATCATAGTAGCAGTTTCTTTTTGCACAACTGTTTTTTATTATAAATATTTAACCTGTGGTTCTGTTAATTTTTACATGTTGCATTTTTCTTGTTCATAAAAATATTTCTGTTAAATTTTGGGGTCTTTGTTTTTATCCTTGTGGTATTGAAAATGGTATCGAGTATCGAATATTTTAGTATTGTGACAACCCTAAATCAAGGTTTTGGACTGTTGATCGGACAACACAAACTAAATATGTACGTCTAAATATGTCATCTTTTCACCTTTTTCTCACAGTTTATAAATTGACACGATAATCAGCATTGCAATCAGTAACAAAAATGCTCATTGGTATGCAACCCTAAGTCTAATGTGGGAGGATAATATCTGACAGATGCCAGACCTGCTCAGTGTCCGCTCTCGCACTGATAAAATACACAACAGTGCTGCATCTGTAGTTTGTGTAGGGCTGGGCGATATGGACCAAAAGTCATATCCTGATATATTCAGACTGAATATCGATCTACGATATATCCTGATATTTTTATGGCAAAGTGAGAGCAAATGTTCAGTCAAAGTTGAAGCCAAATAAGACATGTCACAAGTAGTTTTATTGAAACTGTTTAAGTGAACATAAATACTGTATAACAGGAGTACCTTTTTTTTTTTTTTTTTAATCAAAGCTCCATAAAGTGCACATTTAAATAAAAAATATCTTAAATAAAAATAGCCTATGCAATAAAATAGGCCAATCTTTTTCTGAAATAAATATATTTATTTCCCTAGTTTGCAGCATTTATATATGAAGAAAAAAAAAGTGAAGTATATCGATATATGCAATATGGTCAAATTCCATATCACATTTCAAAACATGATACATTTTTCATATCTATATATCGCCCAGCCCTAAGTTTGTGTCACGTAAAACACTAAACAAACACAAGAATGTTTCTCTGAACTTAAGATAAAATGTCTTAGACCTTTCTTAACCCCTCATGACTGACGACACACTCATGAGGAGCTGACGCTGCCGACTTCAACCCATAAAAGGTTTCTTTCAACTCCACCAACCAATTTAAATGCAGTATGACAAGCCAAAAGAGTAATGAAGACAATAACAAAGGGAGATTTCTGATGAATGAAATTCAGCTACCTCCATGCAATATAACCAATTTTTTCATGTAAACTACAACTAAATATACTCAAAAAACAATCCAATGGAAATGAAGATTGGAACTGCAACAGAGAAGTGCATACCAACTTCATTTCCATGTCCAAAATGTAGGCTGTATATAAAAATCAAACATATGGACGCATGTAAGGAAAAACAGTGGATTTACCCCATTGTGTTAAAACGTTAAAATATTCAATATCGACATGTCGTTAGGCTCTTACAATCCAGGTCAAAATTCTGTCAAGTATATAGTGGGAGGTAAATGACTTACCCACAGCAGGTTAACAGAGGTTTCACAGTAATCAGACTCTGGCAGAACACTTCAACACAGTAGCTCTCCATGTCCTGATTTGACAAAGTCAGGTGTCTTCGTGTGGAGTCAGTGACATGATTTTCTTTGTGTAGACACTAATGACTGCAGTCATGACTGGCACTGTCACCAAACCTGTTTTTCTCTTTACACATATTTACTTGTCATGTGCAGCCAAAAGGTTGTGGTGCTGACAAGCACAACCCTCATTGATCTGTCATCCAGCTGAACGGGAAAAGGGGAAGAACGAGCTGGTCGGACAGAGGACGTAAGGCCAGTTGGACTGACTGATTCTTTACAAAATTTCCAGGTATAAAACTATCAAACTATGCACGAATTGTAAAGCAACTGGGTGATTCTCATGAAGCCAGTCTAAGTTCTGTCTGTGAAGATTATAAGGACATGCTTTATTAAACTAAATATAATTCACTTTTATATGAATGAACAATATAGCCATAATGAGGCACAATTCATTGTTTTGTGTTTAAAATAATATTTCCTATATTTTTAAACATATTTTTGATTCACAAATTCATTACTGTAATGTGTCCAGATAAAAATGTCATGGTTTCCGCACACTTACATACAATAAATATTTAATAAACTTTATAAAAATAAATACACATTTGTTTAAAAATGTATAATTTAACAGAATATAATTAAATATAATGTTTTTTAACAATAAATCTGAATGAAAATTGATGAGAAAAAAAAATGGTTGAATGTTACGGTAATGATAGAATTGTTTGCATTAAAATATGTGTATTTTTTAATAAAATACATTTTGGTGATACCAGCTACCCTTGAGCATATTTAAGTGCTTGCCAAAGAAAAAAAAAGAAAAAAAAATCGTATTTATTTAAAAATGTGTTACGGTAATGAATTTTGCTCGCAGTGTCTCTAAAAATGTCAGAAAATACCTTAAATTTTCAAATAGATTATAAATTCGTATTATACAGTGCCTTTAGATTGTATATGTTATAAATGGTCAAAGAAAATATGTATTCAATGCTCTTGGATTTTTGCTATGAGCTGTACCATGTTCATGAGAATCACCCAACTATGCAACATAGTGCTACTATGCTCACACTTCTGTTTATCTTATTACACTCTTACATTACTCCAAGAGCATGATGCTTAATCTCATATTTAGCAGGGACATTTATCAGACAGCAAATAAATATACAAAGAGGGATTATAAGGAGAGAATCACTGAAGAAAACCTCTCAGGAAATAAACACACTGAGTCAAAGCCATCAGTAAAAGCAACAAGACTAATACTTCATTTCCACTGCATGCTTTGACTCACTTTTGGTACCAGGTGGTTTTCTTAAATCTGTATTCCACTGTGGATAGTACCCCAATCGATATTGGCGGGATTCTTAGCGGATGGTCATGGTGACTCCATGTATAATTTGCCGTGCATTGCCCCAACCAGCCTGCTGATTCCTCCATCGGCAACTAAACAGAAGAATGTCTGCACTTCCTCATATCTGAGTTAAGGACATTTTTCCCAAGTTAAGTCATAGTCAATTATCTTCACTGCTATACTTGACAGTATTGGCGGTGGCTTGGGTTTGTGCAAGATGTCCCTTTTCAAACTAGTTACGATTGCCTCTGATCTGCAGTGTTTTACCTCCACCATCTAGGAAGATCAATGGAGGTGGAACAAAGTACCAGGAGCAACTTTTGCCAGTGGAAAACCCAAAAATAATAAGTTCAAACCAAGTGGAGTTGAGCTGTGTTGTACCATGCAGTGGGAGTTAAGCATAAAGAAGCAACTTGTTCACAGTAGTGCTTTGAGCTCAATGCTAATAGCCGCATCCTGATATTTAGCAGGTATATTATTAGCGTTTTAGTTTAGGGCTGGTTGATTCCAAAATCTATCAGCCTTACAGTAATTTACAATATTAAAAAACTATTGGGCATACCATTAAGGCTTAGTCCTTGCAAGGCAGCAGGCCCAGGTTTGTCTTCCCATTTCACTCCGTATCTCTACCACCATCATTAAAACTGAAAAATGCCCCAAAAATTTATTTTTTAAAACAGCATAAAAAAGGTTAGCTATTTCCAATTAAAACTTAACACAAAACACAGTTGAGAATGTTGGTAATGTCTTTTTTGATTTGCAGGTATTTGGTCTCGTGTTGGACCAAAACAAACTCTTGAGTAATTTTCCATGGTTTTCTTGATATTTACCAAAATCATTATCAAGAAACCCATGGAAAATGTCTAGATATCAGCTCTTAAATTAAACTCTTATGAGCTATTTTTGTTGTTATCAATATATTTGTCCAAACAAATGTACCTTCAGTTGTACCAGGCATTAAAATGAACAAGAAATTGGAGAAAAAGGATGGTCTAATAATTTTTTCCATGACTGTATATATCAATCAATATGTTTCTGCGACCCCCCAGTGGGTCAGGACCTCCACTTTGAGCTTAAAGGACCACCAACGTTATTAGAGTTTATCCTGTGGGGTACATGACATCAGTGTCACCACTTCAAACACACGACTAACGCGGCTAAGAAGCATCTTAATTGTCCCTAAACTGCCCACATGACCTTAGACAGACATCTCCTTTATGCCGTTCATTAACTAAACATGTCAAACAAGAACATCGGATTCCGAGTAAAAGTCATTATCAATAATCATCGCTGCAAAGTTCTTCCTGTAAAGCACAATGTTGCACTGTGAACTTGCAGCATCTTAAGAGCACGCTGACATCACAGAGGACCAAGCATTAAATTCAAATAGCCCTCACATGATCGCCTCTTCATGCACGTAGCCGTCGCCTCCTACTCCCATATTCTTGCGATTCTCCGGTCTGTGAAATGCCTTTTGGCGGTTGTGCATGAGTAAATAAAAACGTAGAGAATTGTGTCCGTTTTGCATTCTACAGTGTGTTTATGGAGCTGAGGCTGAGAACAATGACTGCTGCTGGGATTCTGTGTCTGTAATACAGTGAGTGGGTGGACATTTATCACGGGGCTGCAACAGCATCTACTAAAAAAAAAGAAAAAAAGATGTAAACAATCAGAATACTGGTGTGAAAACAACTGTTTAATGTAAAATGGAGTCCAGCCAGTGTTGGAGTATCTGGACCACAAACGGTAGTTATTTGGCCGCATTACGCTACACACAAACAAGACCACTTCCTTTCCTCCTTGTGCTCCGTTTCCCTCTGTCAATAGCCAGAGTCTAGACATCACCCATGCAATAGGTGTACTGCTCTGCAGCCTTTCTGCTGAGCGATAAATCAGGCTGCCTTCACTCCGACTCCTGAGCGAGGCAGAGCCCACAACCCGCCGTATTCACCAGCACTGGAGTTTGTCATGATGATACACAGAGGACGTTCTTTCAGTCTCCTTCATCTTACTCCTACTTAGTCAGGCGGCTTAGCCAAATAAAGGGGACACGCCGGACAAAAGCACCACATACTCTGTCACCATAAGTTTCAATTTTTGGTAGGAGCCACTTCATCAAGATTGTGGATCAGAGATGGCAGCCATATAAAGTCTATGAGAAATGCTATATCTTCCAAGCCACTTAGAAGTTCAATCTGGGTGTCAAAATATACATTTTCTGGGTCAAGGAGTCATTTAAAGCTATTGAGATTATCACTAGATGATTATTTGATCAAATAGATATGTTGATTTTCTCCCAGACTGGTAGGTCTGCAAGTGCTGCAACAGGAAATCCTGATCTGAAAATGTTTGGAGTCTATGTTCATGGGAGAGTCAGATCTTGATCAACAAATTATTTACAGTGAGTCATCTAGTGATATTCTCAATAGCTTTAAATTATTTTTGACTCAGAAAATGTAGATTTTGACACTCAGATTGACCTTCTGAGTGGCTTGGAAGATATATTGGTTCTCATAGACTTTATATGGCTGCCATCTCCGATTCGCAATCTTGATGAAGTGGCTCCTACCAAAAATTGAAACCTATGGTGATAGAGAGCATGTTGAAGAAATTTGGTGCTTTTGTCGAGGGCACTGTATATGAAACAAAGGTTAAATTGGCATGAATGCAGTTACGCTATGAGCAGAACTTTTGTCAGAACTTATCAAAACTTTTTCTTCAATCGTGACGCACAGTGCTTAACAATTTTTTTAGACCACCTGTCATAAAAGCATAGAGAAAACATAAATATTTGAGAAATCTTTCAAAAGCCTGTTCAAATGTAAAATGTTAGTTATTTATTTCGCAAATAACAAACTGAATTCACCTTTTTATACTCAGATTTGAGCCAGAGTCAGGTATGAATCAAGCAGAATATTCAACCCCTAAAACTCTTTTATCTCTTCAGGAATGCAAGTAAATAACTTTAATTTGACATTTTAATCAAGAAATAATCATGTGCTCAACTATTTTTACAGTTTTTTGTACAACATTAAATTTGAAAATTCATGGATAACAACAACAATCATTAAAAATATAATTTGGGTTTAAAGAGCTTCAACATACTGCTGTATTAACCATTACAGAAACATAAAAAAAATGATTTTGGTAATTACTAATGCTGTTAATTAAGGACAGCTGTGGCACAAACCGCTGATGTAATACATTTGTTAAGCACTGTATATATATATATATATTTTCATTCTTGGACAGATGAATCAAGTTCAGACGATTTCAAAATTAATCCTTGAATGCACAGGGGTCTACCAAGACTCTTTGAAGCTGTTCCATGTGGAGAACAACAAAGAACATATATTATTAATGTGCAACAGTGAGCTGTATGCGCTAAAATTAACTTCACATAAACATATTTATAAATACCACTATCTGAGTACCTTACAGATAAAATGGGGAAGTAAGGATACAGTATAACCATACATTAGTCAAGTCTGTACACGTGATTATGGAGAAGTAGCAGCAGAACTTCTGCAGGTGTAAGTATATAATAGATTAGACATTATGTTGACTGTGAAATACACTTCCCACTGAAATTAAAATAATGACACCGACTTAATCATTTTATGACTTTTAATTGCTTTTTCAAGCAATGACTGATAGAGGAAAGGCCATTTTTAATAAGTCGGGTCACTAATTTGGGGATATCATTACACTGGCTGGCACGAAAAAATATCACCGGGAGTTAAATCATCTTCTTCCTGTTAAGTTAGAGGTTGTCTTTGTTTCAGATCTCATCTCATCTAATATACATGCCTGGCTTTGTCTCCTTCATCCTGAACCGCAAACTCCATCGTCCTCCGAGTTGCAAAAACAAACAAAATGCTGGCATTTGCACCCAATGTCGTCCACAACAGTCATTGAGAGCGAGCCAAATTTAATTTCAAATTAAGGAACACCGAAAGGTTTAGGGCCATCCATCTGCTTTGCGGATTAAGTGATAAAAGTGATACCACAAAAATAACAAAAAAAGAGAGTGTGATGCCAAGTCGAAGCGTTCTCAAGTGCAAAAAATAACAAAAAAAAACTTTAACAGCTGGCTGCAACTTGTGAAACTTTGGAAGCATCTCAACGCCCATCCACTTAAAACTCAGGCACAGAGACACCTTTACGCTCCATTTGACAGAAGGTGTTTACACCACATGTTCATTACACACTGTTCGCTTCACCTCCAAGGTGAGATAATACAACTGTTAAACTTCCTCTAATTCACTTGACAGCGACCCCTGGGCACAGACACATCCAGTCACATCAGCACAGGATAATGTACCTGTGAAAAAACTTCTCTCTGTTGCCCTTTCCAGTGCAAACATTTATCAAAAACATCTACCAAATCCACACAGGAGAGTAAAAACTGTTGTTTTACTCTTCTTATTGTTGCCTGACCTTGTTCGGAAAAAATTGGGCCATTGGGGCTCGACTGTTAACTCGCTCACAACACCACAACAACCACGTTGCTTGCTCTGTTTTCTCGCTTGCCCTATCAATTTCCTCCCGTACGTGGTCTTTCTGTTTCTCTCATTCTTCAGCCTTTACCTTTCTCCTTCCCTCCATTTCCTCCCAACCCTCACAAATTCTCACAGTCTGCTGCACAAGCCTTTTTTTTTTTTTCCAGGAGAGAATGTAGGCCATCGCTCTGACAGCAGGAAGGCAGCGAGGAGTCGAAAGCAGCGCCGCTCTTCTCTTCTTCAGCTCACAGCAGCTGAAGACAGTACGCATGTATGTATCTATGCATGTGTGTGTGTGTGTGTGTGTGTGTGTTGTTGCTGCCGCTGCTGCACACTGAGTCATGCCAGAGTCGAGGGACAAACCGCAGCATACAGCGGGCCCCGTGCTGCACGGGCTACACCGAGAGCCGATCTGTTTCAGTTTTGCAGAAACGAGCGCTCCTGCACGTCCCATTGCATACTATCAAAGATGATCGGAAACGCTGGGAAACAGGGTTTATTTTATCTTACACGCTCTGATTTGTGATAACACTGATGTTGGCAGGACCGCGTAAACCGAGGCTCTCACACTGCGTGCTGAGGCTAGACCAGGATCGCACCTTGCTTAAATCAAAGTTGTATCGAAAATGTTAAGTTCCCCTTAAGTAAACAAACAAGAAACAACAAGCTGCTGGTGATGAAATGTAAGCTCCACCAGGCAAAACTAAATATATTTTACAAAATTCATTCACCACTACCTTTTTAGCAGACAATAAATATAGAATAAATAACATTCCTCAAACAAATACAGTGTATAGGAGCCATTGTGTAGCCAGCAGTGATTATGTTTAATGCAGAATCAGTGATTCATTTGGTTCATTCAAAGTACAAGGTCAGACAATTATGTTTAGAGGTGCAACATTTAAATGCCATTTGGGAGAGCTCAACAACTATTAGCTTATAGTAGATATACGCATTATTTGCAAGGTAGCTGATAAATAAACTATATCAGTAATCAGTGCAGAAATGCATTCAATATTTATTAGAGTTTATGTAGAAACAGTGTTTCCATTAAATAGTTTGTCCACAAAAGAGCATCTTTTACCTTTAAACTCTGCCATTTAAAAAAAATTTCATTAAAATCATATTAATTTCAAAATTAACAGCATCTTATCAAACTTCTGTCTATATTATGCTCATGTAAAAAAGTTATATTAAAAAGATATTTAATTTTTTTCCCAACTTAAGTATCAATATCTGTATTGGCCTTAAAATTCCAATATTAGTCAGGCCATATTGTTTTGATTCCACAGAAAAATACATATAATGCCAAAATGTGGTGCCAATCCACCAAGTAGAAGTGAAAGACTTGACCTATAGGTGGCGCTAATGGAAAAGTCAGAAGATCACAAGAGTCAGTAGGATTTATCCAATGGTCACCCTGGATATCTGCACCGAATTTCATCGTAAAACGCTCAAGAATTTTTGAAATATTTCCATCAAGAGCACAGTGGTGAACGCTCCAATCGTCCTCTTATAATAAACAATTTGATTGCCAAATGTCCCCAATCATCAACACCAGTCTCATCTTTTTATCCATGTTCAGTTTCACTGTCCCAGCCACAGGAAGACTCCACATGCTGCATCCCAACATTGACAGTGATCTTAAATTGGATCTTAAAAAGAAAACGTCAGCAGTTTCAGTTTGACGTCATGCTCAAGAATCGAACAAACAACTCTCTATGACAACAACCAAGTAAAGACAAGGCCAAGGCGTCACGCACCTCTCTAAGTGAATCATCCATCTGAAGAGGTTTACATTATGCACAGACAAAGCAAGATACGGCAACATTTCATTAGGAACTAGAACAGCACTCGCAGAGCACAGACCGCCAAGGCCAATGGTGCATTCACATGCTCATTGGACGGCCCCATATCACAGGATGGGAAGACCTTCTCCCAACTTTGGAGTGTTCATTCACTTTAAGTTGAAACGTGGAAAAATGCACGCTACAAACAAGATGTGCTGTATTGTATTTAGAGAATTTAAACAACACCTGTACCTATACCTGCATGGTTGTTTATAGCAATTAAATATATATCAGGGGAAAAAATTATATTACCCCAACCCCACAATAATGCAGCACAGATGCCCCGTCTAGCAATGTTAATGAAAGTGAAAAGTTTATCATCACCTGTGATTCAAATTCACTCAAAAACTAAATGGAGTTTTTTTTTAAAAACTCATCTTAAAACCTATTTTTATTCCTTGGCTTTCAACCGCGCATGAGACTCTGCTCTTGTTTTAGTGTTTTATGGCTTGCTTTTATTTATTGTTTTTTTGTGTGTTTTTTTAAAGCAATGCAACTATTTATTTGAGTGTGTTTTATTTATTTTATTGTTTCTTGTGTGCTTGTTTATGTACAGCACTTTGTTGCCTCTGCGGTTGTTTTTAAAGTGCTCTACAAATAAAGTTGAGTTGAATTGAGTAAGGGATGCATCAATACCGATATTGGGCCAATACTGACCTCAACACTACACCTTTCCACAAACTTTCTTGAAAATCAGGTGAGTAGTTTTTCCGAAATCCTGCTGACGAACAAAAAAATGGCACTCCTGCATGAAATTGAGAATTCAGTGTGTATTCACTAAAAATACATAAACATAAAATACCTTTTCTGCAATCAGGGTTGTACAAGTCAGTTAAAAAAACTGAAGTGCCAGATGCTGATTTCACAAAACGGATTCAGGTCAACTAGTTTACTAGAGTAGTAAAACCTAAAAATTAAACTTTGTGCCGCTATCAAAGACTGACTTACAGTTACATAACAATACTTAATAGGCAAACAGTGACAAATGCTGAGACATTCTTGTGCTACGATGCCAAAAAGTTGCCAGCCAGTGTGGCAGGTGAGCGTCACTGTAGCATCTGCCTCCTCAGATAACATTTATCAGTGTTTGCTGGCTGTCCTGACCCTCAGTAAAAGCATCACAGTGACATTTTTGCAGGTTGCTTGCAGGTGTCCTGGGGGGGGGGGAGAGAGTGGGTGGGGGGTTCAAAACAAACAGAATGGAAAGCTACTACAGCTCCAGCAGAAGAATGCTGTGACAGTGGCAGGCAGGCTGCAGCAGTGCTGAGTGCTAAAATGGCTGCTCATTCTCCATACAGACACAGAGCTGAGCTGGGAGGAGGAGGAGGAGGGCTCCCACTCCCAACAATTTGCCTCAAATGTGGCTCATCCTCAAGGTAGTCTTAACAGCAGCGTGTAGAGCTAATAAAGAAAATGCCATTGCTTGCAATAAAATAAATATCAAGCATAGAGATTGCACTCTAGTGTGAGACTTTCTGAAATCATCAAGCTGCAACAATTTCCTCCTCATCTGCCTGCACGTCCTCATCAGTATGCACAAATTCATTCTTTTTTTTTTTCACTGGAGATGAAGGTAACTACAGCACTTCACCATGCCGTGACAAGATCTGGTTAAGGGTCTTCATCTCTTCTTCAGTTTAGTGGGAAGAGAAACTGCATCCATGATTAATACGATATGTGTTTGCATGCATTGTTTGATCCGCCTTATACGCCGCGAGACAAAATTAATGAGACGGAGTCTTTTATTTGAAGTTTGAAGACGCGATAGAACAATTCTGACTATTTTCACTGTGGTGTTTTGTTGTGTTGTTTGCAGTTAGGCTGCACTCGGAGAGTCAGCGGAGTCGTAAACCTTGAACTGAATAACTGAGGCCTACGTTGAACTCCATATCCTGGCTCTTATCTGGGCCGCATCTCAGCCTGCAGAGGCCCAGCGACGACGCTTTCACCTACAGCATGGCAAAGTCTGCCATGCTACACAAACAGAGGCTCTTACTATCACAGAGCGTGCTCGAGCAAAAAAAAGTAGCCACTTCCAACATGCATGAAGATACTGAATTTAAAGATTTAACCCTCTATAGTACAGTGTTGCCCTGAGGCAACATACCCATTTTTGGCCTGTCAAATTTATACAATATATGTTTTTGAGTGATGCAATACTTTAAAAAAGAGGGAAGAGTATAGGGAACCACTAGCAATGCAGACTTTTCCAAAGAAAACAGTTTTGCCATTTTGTGTCACAAAAAAATCACTCAAAAAGGTCTTCATTTTCTGGCACTTTTCCACCTGGAAAAAATATATTCCTACTAACATGTGAGTGAGATTTTTCAAGACATTCATTTCAATGGGTCGTTCAGACAAGAAACCGGTTAAAAAAACGTCCTTTCATAATGTTTTTAAATTTAAAATGTTATGTATTGTACCCCGTTGAAGCTACTGAATCTTTATTAAAGAAATTATGTTAAAATTGAAACAAAACTTTCTTTTTCACTTGTTCATGTTATGGTAGAATGTTGCCTATGAGCAACAAACCCCAAAAACTTTAAAAAAAAAATTTTTTTTAAATGTATAAAATGTCTTCAGATTAGGTTTATTTAGTCTATTTTAAGACAAACAAAACACTCCAAACAAACTCCTAACTGGCATCATAATGTGTACCATAGAGGGTTAAATTAAAGAGCAATTTAAAAAGGAAAGTATTTATTGTGATAAACAGGGTTTCTGGAACAAGGTGAAGCTACATGAAGCTTACTTTCATATCAATAAACATTATGTGCCACTGATTTAATTGCAGTTTGAAAGCAGTGATTTATAGGCAATTTCTAAACTTGAATGATTCTAAAAAAAAGAAGGGAAAAAGTCCATATGATTTGCTTGGCTACATAAATAAAACTGACCTCACTTAACTTCACATGAGGTCAAATAGCTTTGAGTTGTTATTGTTGTTGCTTTGCACTTTCTTGCATCACCAACTCTGAATGCAGCCAATAGAAAAGCTTAAAGAGGAATTAAACTCCCCCTCCATTGTAGATTAAACAGATTTATGTTGTTTCGGTGTGATTATCAGAGATTTTTCTTAACATTTTAAAGACAGAACTGCTGACGTACGTGTTCACTGTTCAACCAACTGCTTTAAAAACCTTTCTGTGTTAATCTACAGCACTTCTCGCACAAAAAGGCCAACTTTCAAAGTAATACTTATGCATATGTTGCCTTTATAACCAAACTACTGCAGTATGAATGTTTTTATTAAGTCATAATTGCTGAAAATGTTACTCACTCAAAAACAATCAATAAAATCTGAAAGCACTTAGACTTAATGTGAATTATTTTACATGATTACATGTTAAAAAAGAAGCAATTTAACAAGTTAAATGCAGTTTCTTTTGTGCAGAAATAATCTTATAGAACACTTCTTTAAAATGCAACTATTCAAAATAAGTTCGATGTTCAATGTAAGCTAGTTTCAAGAAGTAATTGAACAATTATGATTCCTTTCACTTTCTTATTACAGTGTTTTTGTTGTTGTTTACAGTTCAGTTGTACTCAGAGAGTCACAAACTTTGAATCGAATAACTCATTTAGATTTCAATGTTAGCTGGGGTTATATTGTTTTAGAAATCAGTGCAAATCAGAGTTCAACATGCAGGTTTGTGTTCCTAAAACAGAAAAAGTTACTAGTGATTCCTCCCATAGATGTGCAAAGATCAATGTATTTACTAGATTGAAGCAGTAAATCATTATTCAATCATTATGTTTTGCTTACATTCAATATTTTACAGTTTAAAGTTGTGCTGCACACTATATTGTTAGACTGCAATATTGCACTCTATTGCATTAGGATTTTTTTTGCCTTCGTTCAAAAAAATGGTTCTGTGTTCAGTTGAATGTTCAATTTGTTGACTAAAAGAATGATGTACCTGTACATGCATGCATGTTTTTAATTTTATCAAGCAATATGTTGGATTTTAGCAGTACACTGAAAGCAACAGAAAGGCAGAACTAGTTACTCTTGCACATCTTTTTATTTATTGTGAGTTTTATTATACATGTTATTGAATATTTTCCTCATATTGTGCAGCCCTAGATTTACACAAAAAAAGCAAGTTTTTATCAGCTGAATTTTAGATTTAACATGAACGGTTAAACGCCTTCAAAATGGCACCAGGACCACTACGACTGACAACAGAAATTGGGGTCGATTAAGGTGAATTTTGTCCATATTTTGAATGTTTTTGATCTACTTTAGAGCATCTTTTAACACTTTACAAGAGCTCTCATTAAAAAATGACTAGAGGCTTTTTTGCTGTATGCAAAGAGGTCAAGATGTCATTTAAGTTATTGCCTGCAGGACCAAAAGTTGCCAATCAAAAGGCTGTTTTTCACTGCAGCAAGCAACAACAGCCTTGTTAGTTTTTTATGCAGGTGGTGAAAAGAGCACAATGTCCCAGCGAGCACTGCACACACACCATTTTACACCCAAAGGTGTTTAAAATAAGGCTGCACAATATATTGTTTTACTGTCATCAAGATGCAATATTGCACTGGGATTTATTGCATTCGTGTTATTTTTTACATTCAATGTTTCTTAAAATGTAACAAGACTTTTTTTAAGAATATAAGCAGTATACAGAAAGCAGCAGAGAGGCAGGACAGAGTACACTATAATATCTGTTTATGAGTTATATCATTATCACATCATTTCCTCATAGTGTGCAGCCCTAGATTAACCCAAAAACAAGCTTTTTGTGTGTTGAATTTTATGTTTTACATGAAGGGTTAAACACATTTAAAATGGCTTAAAGCAACTCAGGTCAAGTAAGGTGAATTTTATCCATTATTCGATGTGTGTTTGAAATTTTAGAGCATCTTTTTATCACTGAATATGAGCTGTCAATGTGGCTTTTTTTGGTGTATTTGCTGTATTTAAGCAGTATACTGAAAGCAGCAGGGAGTGAGAAATGAATACACTAAAATACATGTTAATTGTGAGTTACATCATCATCGCAATATTGAAAAACATTAGCTCATTATTTTATCAAATCATGCAGCCCTGGATTAAAACAATTACAAATTTAGGCCTGCTAAATTATAGATTCCACATAAATGGTTAAACACCTTTTAAATGGCAATAGAAATTGGGGTCAATTAAGGTGAAATTTGACTATTATTTAATGTGTGTTTGATCTATTTTAGAGCATATTTTTAATCACTGAATATGAGCTGTCAATGTGGCTTTTTTGGGCGTATTTGTTGTATTTTAGCAGTATACTGAAAGCAGCAGGGAGTGAGAAATGAATACACTTTAATATATGTTTATTGTGGGTTATATCATCATCGCAATATTGAAAAACATTATGCATCACATTATGCAGCCCCAGATGAAAACTACAAGCTAAACTAAAATTACAAGTTTTGGCCTGCTAAATTATAGATTCCACATTAATGAATGAACACCTTTTAAATGGCAATAGAAATTGGGGTCAATTAAGGTGAATTTTGACTAATATTTAATGTGTGTTTGATAGACTTCAGAGCATCTTTTTCTCACTATGCATGAGCTGTCAATGTGTTATTGGTTTTTTTTTGCAGTATGCAAAGAGGTCAAGATGTCCTCCAAGTTTTTCGCGTGCAGCAGAGAAAGTTGCAGATGAAAACAAAGTGCAGCGACACCTGGAGGCCGATCTGCGCCGTCTTACATAAGCAACAACAGCCTCATGTGTTTCTATGCAGGTGGCGAAGGAGCAATATGTCCCAGCGAGCACTGCACACACACGCTATGCATCCAGCCAGAGAAGATGGTGTCGGTGAATTGTAGCAACGTTATGTGGAAAAATCAACAATGAGTCAGGCATGTTTGGAGGCCCGCAGCATATGCTCCGCTTGCATTTAACCCTCTGAAATCTAAGGCTATTATGTCCGTTAAAAAATCTTCACCATGCCATGTTGGTATCAGTTTTTTCAGCTCAATCTCACCTATATGTCCTGATAATTCATTTTTAACTTTGACTTACTTGATCAAAATTTTCAACCCAAAAGAAACTAAGGAAAACATAAAAATCTGACCTTGAAAATTATGATTCACACACAGAAATGTACATGTTGCAAATATGAATACAGGTTGCAAATATAACATATAACAGGTACAATGAGGATAATATCTAGTTCTATATTTTTATAATAAATATATTTGACAAATAACTCCCTTTCTACTTGGCCGAATATCATCAAAACAAATCTGGCATGGAGCTTCAAGCCAGAACTTTACCATGGAACAATCTGCAAAATGAATTGAAATTGTCTGAGTTGATCACAATCGGTGAATTGAAATGAATAAAGGAATAATTTCTCTGGGTCAGTGTGACTGCTCCATATAAGTCTCTACTGAGGCTCCTTCAGTGTTGTTGTGATAGCTGTATTTGTACTTAATTTTATTTAATTGTTTATGTTAACTGTGTTTAAATGTTGTAATTTGTCACTTTTTATGCTGCTTTCTTGTCCAGGTCTCTCTTGGAAAAGAGATTTTTTACTCTCAACAAGACTTTTACCTGGTTAAATAAAGGAGATATAAGGAAGCTGATGGCAAGACTCAACATTGCTTCATTTGTATGTCTTCAAGGCCTTATCGCGATCTTTTATCTATAGAGCATTTAATCTATGCACTGAAAGTTAACAGGTATTTAAAAAGAAATTGAAATCTTATTTTATACAAGCTGTACATTTTTAAATGTTGTTCTTACCGTTTTCAGGTATATTGTGATTGACTTTATCTGTAAATGTATGATATGTTGAGAATATGATTTTCTTGTGTATATTCTGTGTTGTTCCTTGTGGACCCCAGGTAGACTAGCTGGTTACTAAGGTACCAGCTAATGGGGATCCTTAATAAGTAAACAAATAAACATCATGAAGAAGTCATGTGCAGCTGCTTTCATAGACTCTAGAGCATGGGTCTCAAACTCACGGCCCGTGGGCCAATTGTGGCCCCCACCTTGATATGCAAGTTTAAAGTGAGTTTTATATGAATGGCACTTTACCGTGTTGTGTGTGGAAGGTCCCTTTATTTACTTTATTTTTGGTAATTTTGTGTCTTTTTTAAATAATTGTGTCTTTTTTAATAATGTATCATGTTTGGTGATTCTGTGTCTGCTTTTGGTCATTTTGTTTCTTTTTAAGTAATTTAGTTTTTTTCCGTCACTTTGTGTCTTTTTTGGTAATTCTGTGTCTTTTTTTGTCATTTTGTGTCTTTTTAAAGTAATTTAGTGTTCTTTCAGTCATTTTGTGTCTTTTTTGTCATTTTGTGTCTTTTTAAAGTAATTTAGTGTTTTTTCGGTCATATTGTGTCTTTTTTTTGTAATTTAGTGTCCTTTTTGTGTCTTCTTTTTGAGAAATTTTGTGTCTTTTTTGGTCAGTTTGTGTCTTTTTGAAGCAATTTAGTGTTTTGTCAGTCATTCTGTGTCTTTTTAAAGTAATTTAGTGTTCTTTCAGTCATTTTGTGTCTTTTTTGTCATTTTGTGTCTTTTTAAAGTAATTTAGTGTTTTTTCTGTCATATTGTGTCTTTTTTTTGTAATTTAGTGTCCTTTTTGTGTCTTCTTTTTTAGTAATTTTGTGTCTTTTTTGGTCAGTTTGTGTCTTTTTTTAAAGCAATTTAGTGTTTTGTCAGTCATTCTGTGTCTTTTTAAAGTAATTTAGTGTTCTTTCAGTCATTTTGTGTCTTTTTTGTCATTTTGTGTCTTTTTAAAGTAATTTAGTGTTTTTTTTCAATCATATTGTGTCTTTTTTGTAATTTTGTGTCCTTTTTGATCATTTTGTGTCTTCTTTTTTAGTAATATTGTCTTTTTTTTTGTCATTTTGTGTCTTTTTAAAGCAATTTAGTGTTTTGTCAGTCATTCTGTGTCTTTTTTTAGTTATTTTGTGTCTTTTTTTGGTCATTTTGCTGCTGCCTCCAGCGGCCCCCAGGTGATTAGAGTTAGAGACCCCTGCTCTAGAGGGTTAACGGCGGTGTTTCTTACCTGTTTGTCCCTTTTATCTTGTAAATAAAGATCCAGCCCACGGGGTCCTGTTGTAAATCGTCACGCTGGGTGATTAATTCCCATGCAAACGGCAGCTTGGCGCACAACAAGCCAGTCAGCTAACTTTAGCTAACCAGCTTAACTTACTCAGGGATAGATAGGCTTGACTTTTTTTTATTACTTCGGTTTAATAATCTTGCGGTGAGCCGTGGCGATCATGTTGTGCATCCTCAAGTGTGTTAGCTTGCAAACCGGGCACAAAAGTTGCGCGTTAGCTGGCGATTTAAACGTCAGCTTATGTTGACAAACAAGCCTGCGTAGTTAAAATCACACACACGACTTGGAGGGCTAGCTAGCTAACAGCCAGGCTGCTAGCACGGTTAGCTTAGCTCGCTAACCAGCTCGCCACAATCCAAACCTTGTTCCGAGAATCCGGTTTTCACCGCGTCCGACTCGTGTCCCATCGGCAGAGGCGAACCGTGAGCGGCTCCCGGGATCAGTCGTGGGTGCTATCTGCGTTTCAATGACGGCGCACTCGCGTTTGCAAACCCAAGTTATCGCTCTGGTCTCTGCTCTCCGCCATTTCCAACCTCTCAACACAAACAAACAGGGCTGCTCGTGCGTGCGGAGCGTCCATGCGCGTTCGCGGCGAGGGCAGCGGGCACAAGCTGCTGTGTTGAGAGAAGAAGAAGAAGAAGAAGAAGAAGATCCGACTGATGCGTGTTGTTATTGTTATTCACACGTTTGTATTAACACGAGGCGGATACATGTGTGTTGTGACGATGCTGTGCTATAAATTGAGAAGTGAATGCACTGTTCAAACTATAGGCTTCCTCTATGTGTGTGGGTGAGTGCGTGTGTGCGTGTGCGTGTTCTGCACTGTGCAAAATCCATAGTGTCTGGTACATAGTGATGCATGCTGTCTGATGCACTGGAGCTACATAATTCATAAGGGAACAATATGTTTAGGAACGGCAATAGATAGGTTGGATCTCTGTCTTCACCAGACTGCATAAAAAACAAGACATTTAATGATAAAATAACATTATTATTTAAAAAAAGAAAAATCTCCTCACATTGTGCTGCATTTCTTTTATCCCATCTCTGTCTCATTGTATGTGTGTTTAAGTATACCTTTTGGACGGGTTGATGGCTAATTTCGTTGTCCTAGTACTTGTTACTCTGTGCAATGACAATAAAGGAAATCTGATCTGAACATAAGTACAGTTTGTGCTTGAAAGAATTATTCATCCCATGAATCAAAAATGCATGTTTTTCCTCTTCCCTGGAGTAACATTTATCAGTCTAGATTGTTTTGGTGTGAGCTCCTGAAAACATAGTTGGAGATATCTGCAGTAGCGATGTTTATCCTTCTTGTATAAACTAGACGGCACAAAATGCATTCGAAAACAATTCAACAGCAATGTCTGTTTCCAGTTATAGTGACCCAGTCACTCAAATGATGTAGAACATGACATTGGAGGTTACCTACAAGTTAACTTACATGCATGACTTAAAATAAAGTTGATTTTTGATTTCACATTGGACAAAACAATCTGTCTCCTGTAGGTGAAAGTTCTTTGTTTTGTTAATTTAAACCATTCTCCTCGTTCGTGGGCTTTGTTGCTCTTTATCATGGATGTATTACAGAATTGGATATTTTCCAAGTGGCCAATTGTGGAATTGCAATGAAAAATCACCTGGTGACTCAAAAAGCAATTTACCTATCGACCACCATTATAAAAGTAACATCTATAAACCTGTTGTTATCACAAAACGACATCAGCATGATAAGAACTACTCAAAATGACAAAAACATATTAGGGAATAATGTTACTTACATGTAATTTTTAAAGTTTGGTCCATGTCCCATCATGGTGGGGGCGGGGTTTATTTATGACATACACTGCAGCCAGCCACCAGGGGGCGATCAAGGTGTTTTGGCTTCACTTCTGGGAAGCTGTCAGACCGTCTATCTTTATATACAGTGTATGAAACAAATAAACATTCAGTTGCTGTCTTTTACTCTTTGTTTTGGTCCTTGGAAAATCTTTTTTTTTTCTCTTTTCAATAATTTTTCTGTAGCAAGGTTGATGGGAATGATAAGACTGAAGCAAAACAGTAAAGCTGAGAGCCTTTTGTGATATTTCAGTATGAGTTCATCATTGCAAAAGACAACTCCCACATTACACAGTGATTAGTGCAGCCCAAGATGACTGTGATTGGCTTAAAGAAATACAAACAAGCCGGAGTTAACATATAGGGGGCGGGGTTTGATGTCTGACCTATACTGCAGCCAGCCACCAGGGGGCGATCAATATTTTTTGGCTTCACTTCTGGGAAGCTTTCAGACCGTCTATCTTTATATAAAGTGTAAGGAAAAAAATAAGCGTTCAGTTGCTGTCTTTTACTCTTTGTTTTGGTCATTTTGTTAGGATATCTGGCTCTTTTTTTTTTCTTTTCAATAATTCACTGCAGCGAGGTTGATAGTAATGATGAGACTGAAGCAAAACAGTAAAATTAAAGGCTTTGGGTGATATTTCTTTGTGTTCATCATTGCAAGAGAACAGATCAGTGCAGCTTTAAGCCTCCTATTGGTTGTATTTGCACCACTGAATTCTCTTATCCCTTTCTGCTTTCTCCACTATCTATTTTGCAGGGGCACTGTCACTTCAGCCCAAGATGACTGTGATTGGCTTAGAAAAAATACAAACAAACCGGAGTTAACATATAGGGGACGGGGTTTATGTCTGACCCATATTGCAGCCAGCCACCAGGGGGCGATCAAGATGTTTTAGCTTCACTTCTGGGAAGCTGTCAGACTGTCTATCTTTATATACAGTGTAAGAAAAAAATAAGCATTCAGTTGTTGTCATTTATTCTTGGTATTTTTGTTTAACTCCTGCACAAAATATCTGACTATTTTTTTTCTCTTTTCAATAATTTACTGCAGCAAGGCTGATGGGAATAATGAGACTGAAGCAAAACAGTAAAGTTGAGGGCCTTTGGTGATATTTCTCCGTGGGTTCATTATTGTAAGAGAACAGCAATTGGTGCAGCTTTGAGCTTCCACTTGGTTGTATGTGCACCACTGAATGATCTCATCCCTATTTATCTTGGTAGGGACACTGTCGCTGCAGCCAGAGATGATTGTAATTAGCTAAAAAAAATTCAAATAGGTGCAACCGGACTGTGCTCCAACGCTTACAAAGCACGGAGTTGTGGAGTTGGTTTGGCTGTGCAGCTTTAACCCTCTGGAGTCTCCAAAAGCACCAAATCATGACTTCTTCATCACATCCAGACTAGAAAACAAAGCAGCGTGGAGCCCTACTGTAAATTTACCTCTAAAGTTCTGGCTGTAAACTCCATGAGGCCAGTTTCAGTTTGATGATGATATACCAAGTAAAACTGGAGACAAGCTCAAATATATTTAGTATAAAATGATAGAACTGGATGTGACGCTATGATATGTTATATTTGCAACCTTTGTTCACATTTGCAGCATTTAAAATTCTTTATTGAGCATGATAGTGTTTTGAAAGTAAAAAATAGATTCAAAATCACATTTTATGTTGGACTAAAGGACTAAAAAAGACACAAAATGACCAAAAAAAGACACAAAATGACTAAAAAAGACACAAAATGATTAGAAAAAGACATAAAAAGACACATAATGACTGAAAAAAGACACAAAATGACCAAAAAAAGACACAAAATGACCGAAAAAGACACAAAATGACAACAACAACAAAACACAGAAGAAGACACCAAATAAGAAAGAAAAAAGACACAAAATGACAAAAAGATACAAAATTACCAAAATTTAAGCTTTACACAAGAAACAAATAAAATAGAGTCCCACTAGAATAAAAACCAGAGTTGGATGACAGGATCACACACAATCACAAGATCACATTTATGTTGGTTTTTCTTTGTTTCTTTTTGGTTCAAAATGCTGATCCAGTAAGTCAGAATAAAAAATCAACTATTATTAGGTCATATAGGTGAGGTAGTGCTGAATTTTTTTTTTACCAACATGGCATTTAAATATTTTTTAAGTGGTGTATACAGGCAGAATGAAAAGGATTCAAAAATGGACAAAATAGCCCCAAACTCCATAGAGTTAATGTTAACCCTGGTATTATTTTGGAGACTTGCATGGACTTTGCTCTATCAGAGTATGGAGACTGTAAACAGCACATTTCTTGCTGTTTTTGTTCCTGTGCTCTCTGTTACACTAATAGTCCCGAGCCTGTTCTGAAGAAATAAAAGGTAAAAAATGTGATAATCCTGTCTTTAAATTATGCTCACTCTTTTATTTCTCATGTGCACATACAGCATTGTGATGTAATTACACTGGAGAGTAGCGTGAGTATGCGTGTGTTCAGGAAGTATTCTGGGAAAATCTCTGAGAAGTAATTACATTGTTTGTAATATGTTGATTGGTCAGTTGCATTCCTTCAGAGCTTAAAGTTTTACTTCAGAGTTCAAAGTTATGACTCATGTCAGCAGGCACTCGGATGTATGGGAAATCTGATTTATCATTGTTTGTTTGGGCTTTGTGTCCTTTTTTCAAAATGTAATAATTGTTGGTATGCGCCTCATTAAAGCATGCCTGAGAAGGGTGGCGTTGAAGGTGAGTCACACATGCCGTGCAGGCTTAAAGTAGGTAACTTCCCACATTTACTATGTGTATGACCGCATGCTTGTTCACAATATGTAAATTCCCCCACAGTTTAATTTGCAGCCAGTGTGATCGGAGCTGGCTTCATTCCCATTAACTCTAAGTGGAGGTGCTGACCGCCATCTACTGTCGGTAATACAATGACTTACAATTCACTTCAATAAATCCAAACTATACCTATTTAACTTGTTTTTAAGAGGAAAATTCTGCACAGTGTACCTTTAATACAGGGGTCTCAAAGTCAAATTACCTGGGGGCCGCTGGAGGCAGTATCACAAAATGACCAAAAGAAGACACAAAATGACTAAAAAAAAGACACAAAATTACAAAAAAGACGCAAAATGACTGAAAAAACACTAAATTACTTTAAAAAGACAGAAAATGACAAAAAAAGACACAAAATGACAGAAAAAAATATTTACTTGAAAAAGAAACAAAATGACCAAAGAAGACACAAAATTATTTTAAAAAGGCACACAATTATTAAGAAAAGACACAAAAGTATTAAAAAAGTAATTGAAGGGACCTTCCACACACAACACTGTAAAGTGCCATTCATATAAAACTCACATTAAAGTAGGTAACTTCCCACATTTACTATGTGTATGACCGCATGCTTGTTCACAATATGTAAATTCCCCCACAGTTTAATTTGCAGCCACTGTGATCGGAGCTGGCTTCATTCCCAGGTGTTTTCTTTACGAGTCACGGCTGAGATAACCTGTCCGTCAAGGAAACACACTCTCAAAATAACTGGCGTCTCCTCAGTGAAACAAAAATACCTTAAGACAAATTACTTTCTATCATCATGCAGTGGAGAGCGAGAGGGCAGCGGTCGTGTGAATTCTGCAGCCAAACAAACAAAAAATGCATGCTGGAAAGGTTGAACCACATTTGTTATTCATGCAGTTATTTATATGAAATATGAAGCTCATGCAAAATGGAGCAGCAGAGGAAAAACAGGTCCCTTTCCGTGTTGCTTCAAGAGACAGTTTGGATTTTTTTTTATCTGAAGCAGGGTTGTATGAGGTAATTATCCATAGTCAGTTTATTACCTGCAGGAGATGTCTCAGCATGGCCCCAGTGTGCTATATTTAGAATATTTTCACTGCTTTAACTTGCTGTCAGACAGCCCCGTTTGAGTTTATGTGGAGGAAACTGAAGCTGCATCTACACCCTCTTAAATCCACCAGACTCCATTGAAAAAATCAGTATTTTTACCTTGCAGAACACAGGAGTTGTTGGATTACAGCTGCCTCAGTTGGTTCGCTAATTTGTGTTATTATGTGATTTTGGTGAATCTGAACTAATTGTTTATAACACCAAAGTCAAACAGTAACACAAACAAACAAAATAATTCATGCAACAACAGACCAGCAACTCCTGTGTTCTGCAGAGTAAAATTACTGTTTTTGTTAATGGAGTCTGGTGGCTTTAACAAGAGCACACAGTGCCTTGCAAAAGTATTCATCCCCTTGGGTGTTTCACCCTTTTCTTGCACATTTACACATGAAATCATGGTCGATATAATTTGGCCTTTTAAAAAATAATTTGCAAAAAAAACCTCTTTAATATCAAAGTGAGAAAAGATTTTTACAAAATAGTATAAATTAATTAAAAATATATAAGGTAAAATAAATAATTGCATAAGTATCCATACTCTAACTGAACTAATTCAACAAAGTTCCAGCTTGTTAATGCAGCAGTGTCTCAGTTAGTGAAATGGAGATTACTTGAGTACAGTTTATGTTTTGTCAAGTGATCGTAGTATAAAAAAACATGTGTCTGGGAGCTCCAGTCTCTGGTTTATCACTATTCCTGCTACAATTGTACCATGAAAAAAAAGAACACTCCTTGCAACTCAGAGAAAAGATCATTGAAAAGTAGAAGTCAGGAGACGGCAACAAAAAATGTCCAGCTCACTGGACATCCGATAAGTGCCGGTTAAACCATCATTGAGAAATGGAAGCAGTATGACACTTGTTTAAATTATTTTTTGAAATTCTTTTTAAAAAGGCCAAATATATATATCAACCATGATTTCATGTGTAAAAGCAACAACAGGGTGAAACATCCAAAGGGGATGAATACTTTTGCAAGCCACTGTAGATACAGTCACTCTAAGTGAAGGTGCTGACCGCCATCTACTGTCGGTAATACAATGACTTACAATTCACTTCAATAAATCCAAACTATACCTTTTTTAACTTGTTTTTAAGAGGAAAATTCTGCACAGTATACCTTTAATACAGGGGTGTCAAACTCAAATTACCTGGGGGCCGCTGGAGGCAGTATCAAAATGACCAAAAGAAGACACAAAATGACAAAAAAAAGACACAAAATGACCAAAAAAAAAGACACAAAATGAGAAAAAAAACTATATTACTTAAAAAGGACACAAAATGACCAAAAAAGACACAAAATTACTAAAAAAAGACACAAAATTACAAAAAAAGACACAACATGACTGAAAAAACATTAAATTACTTTAAAAAGACACAAAATTACAAAAAAAAGACACAAAATGACCAAAAAAAGACAGAATTACCAAAAAAGACACAAAATTATTAAAAAAAGACACTTAATTACCAAAAAAAGTAATTAAAGGGACCTTCCGCACACAACACGGTAAAGTGCTCTTCATATAAAACTCACATTAAACTTTCATATCAAGTTGGGGGCCACAAAATATTGCTACGAGGGCCGCAATTGGCTCGCGGGCCGCAAGTTTGAGACCAATGGTTTAATACATCTACAATCTACAGTGTCATTTAGCAGACACTTTTATCCAAAGCGACCTACAAGCAAGAATAAGTGGCATATATGTTAAGACATACATTGCAATAGACAGCTGTACTATTTTCTACTATGTATGTAATATAAAAATATTCAGATAATTTGATAATGAAAATCATTGGAGTTGTAGCCCTTCTTCTGTGCACGATTTGCTATAATTCTTGTATCAGTACCTGGTAAAATGCTTAATTAATTGAGGGTCAATAGAACCAAAGCAGAGCACAAATAGTACAGTATTTATAGTCTAAATTAATGTATATTTACAGGGTCTGTTGCATCATGTTGTGTCTCTCACTTTGTGTTTAATTTCTATTTTTTTTTTACCCTTTTACACAGAAAAATGGAGGCGACAACATTACCACGAACCACTGGATTATATGGAGCGAGTTCAGCAGACGAGCAGTTCTGGGAACACATCAGCTGCTGTATTTAATATAAAAAATAATAAAAATGGATGAGGACACAATTATCTGCTGGGCCTTAGTGGGCGAGTGGTGGCTGTCTTTCATTTTAATCATTAATATACAGATACATTAGGAAGACTTTGCATTTTGTGCATTGATTAATACTGAATGGAGTTTTTTTATTATCTTGAAATAAACAGCTGGAATAACTTTTTATTATGATCAGATCTGGCCTCAGAGAAATTAAGTGAAATTGCAGCATCAGCTCTATTATACCGGGACTCTGAAGATCAACCAGTTTATTATGATAAATACACATTTTCAACAAATTATATTGCAGTAAACCACCAACTTTTTTTTGCCAGAATCATTCATCCAACCAGTATAAGTTTCTTCATATAAACCAGGAGTCTCAAACTCAAATTACCTGGGGGCCACTGGAGGCAGTATCGAAATGACCAAAAAAGACACAAAATTACTAAAAAAAGACACAAAATGACAGAAAAAAGCACTAAATTACTTTAAAAAGACACAAAATTACAAAAAAGACACATAATTACCAAAAAAGACACAAAATCACAGAAAAAAACCTAAATTACTTAAAAAATACACAAAATGACCAAAAAAGACGCAAGATTACAAAAAAAGACACAAAATGACTGAAAAAACACAGAATTACCAAAAAAGATGCACAATTACAAAAAAGACACAACATTATTAAAAAGACAGAAAAACTAAATTATTTAAAAAAGAAACAAATTACCAAAAAAAAGAGACACAATTACATAAAAACAGTAATTAAAGGGACCTTCCACATACAACACAGTAAAGTGCCATTCATATTAAACTCACATTAAACTTTCATATCAAGGTGGGGGCCACAAAATATCGTCACGAGGGCCACAATTGGCCCGCAGGCCGTGAGTTTGAGACCCCTGATATAAACTATGTTCCATGTGAACTGTCACTATCAGGGCGTACATGTCAGGTGTCTTATTATGCAAGTTGCCTAAAGGCGAATCGTTCTGTTTCCAAACACATAAATCACTGAGTTACAATCAGATTCATAATACAATCTTTATATAATGCTGCTGGAATTTCCCTTTGCACTGTTATGAAAGGTAGTTCTTTGAGGATTGTTACAACACCAGAATTTACACCACTAATATTAAAAATAAAATAAAAACACTCTTAATACCTCTTTCGATACCAGGGCAAAGTATAAAAGTAGAAAAAGAGGATTTTTTTTTTTACAACACACAGTTGGATTTCTTCCGATCTGTTATTCTTTATAGCTTCGGTACTTTCAATACTATAAAATCTGGGTATTGCATCATTTTAAACACGTGCTATTAAAAGAGTATGCACGTATTGATGCTCTTTACAACCTTAAAACTGAGAACAAGGCAGGAGTAGTTTGTGTGGTGTATACTGCCCTACAAAGACTAACTGCAGTAACTACATTTTTGGTCGAAATTGAGTTATAACTTCGTTACGGTGTAATATTACTTTCTAATATTAAGTCTAAACACTTTTAAAACAACATTATAGTTACTGCACTCTTTTTGTGTATTACTAATTGTGTGTCTTTTTGGTCATTTTGTGTCTTTTTAAAGTAATTTAGTGTTTTTTCAGTCATTTTGTCTCTTTTATTGTAAATTTTGTGTCTTTTTTGGTCATTTTGTATCTTTTTTTGGTCATTTTGTGTCTTTTTTTAGTAATTTTGTGTCTTTTTTTGGTCATTTTGATCCTGCCTCCAGCGGAGGCATGATTTTTGAGCATAAAAATGAGATCATCAGTACATGTAGAAATAATTGTCATATCACTTACCTTCCTATATTCCATTTGGCTGATCAGTAAAAAAACGTTAAAGCAGTTTTTCTCAGTTGTACCCTTTGCAAGTTACTGCAGTTAGACTTTATAGGGCAGAATAGATGAATTAAATAGAAAAAGCTGCTTTTAAGGTAATAAGAGACACTTTTCCTCGCTTTTCTAAGCAAACTCCTCATAGTTTACAAGTCACTTCTGTAGCTGTGAGAACATCAGGACTCTGTATTAATAATCATGACTTGTCATTGTAATGATAGTTTTAGACGTACAATTATCATGTCAAAAATGTTGAGATGTTGAGATATTCTGCAGTGATGTTTGAGTTCATGACCTGAAAAACAGACTTGATGCCAAATAAGTTTCTATAGCACATCACAGTTTCTGCAGGTTTCAACACGTCAAATTTAAGACTTTTTAGGATCATTATGAGCGCAATTTATGAGCTATTTCAGGTCCATACTGGCAAAAAAAAGTATATATAAGGATATAAAGGAGAATCACAGTCCTAGAATGACTTGCAAAGCAAATGATTAACAGATTTAAAAAATATTCCTACAAGTAGCTGTTTTTAATGAGGAAATGCCATGTTAGTCCAGAAACCGCAACATGACACATCAGCTGGGTGTGCTCCAATCAATTCTGACTAAGCGGCACAGTTGGTGCTCGTTGTTGGTTTTGTTTTGTTTTGTTACAGCAAAACAAAAATTTGCCCAAAACACGTTTTAAAACAATACTAAAGTTATTGCAACTTCATGAAAGTAACCAAGATATTAAGACGTCAGATTATTAGATTTAAGGCTTTTTAAGGACCTGGGGAAAACCTGCACATACTGTATATTATGTACTGTGCAGGTACACAGTGAAGTAATCCTTGAGGCACAGATCTACCTGTTAAGAACATAATGTTGCAACTGCATTTCTTAGAATATTCTCAATTTAATAGATCAAGTTTGGCTCTCAGACTTTATGATTTATGAAGTTTCTCTGCACAACATGGATTTAGATCAGACCTGGGCTAGAAATCAATACAGTGCTTTTATTTTGAAGGGGATTTACATATGTACTTGCCTGCATATGCACTTGCACAGAAATGCGTTCCACAAAGAACACTGACTTACCTTGTCACCTTATGAAAAATACTTGCACTGCATCTTGCATAAAGTTAATATATATATTGTTAATATATATTGTTTTGTGGTTTGAATGTATGTTGTGTAAAAAACTGGAAACGTGAGATAATATAATAAATAGTTGGGGTTTTTACTGCTATTTTTGAGTTACTCCACATTAAAATAGTCTTATGATAACATGTATTCTTACCAGTAGCAGCTCAAAACCAGATCATTTACTGCATTTTATAAAGCAATGAAATTAATATTGAGCAGAACTTAGTTCAGAGTTTTGGTCCGGCCCTCTGCAACCTTTGCAGTATCTCATGTTGCCCCTTGGGGAAATTAATTGCCCACCCCTGATTTAGATGGTAAGACAGGATTACTGTTTCATTGTTTTTGTTTCACATGAAGTTACATGTAAATAACGAAACCTGTGTTGAGAGTTTTGCACAGTGTTTATATGTTTTGCACTAACACACTGCAAAAAAAGAAAAGTTGGGTGAACTCAAAATTTCAAGGCAACAAACTTCGATAAAATTTTAAGTTGGACAATTAAACTAAATATTTTAAGTTTAGATTTTTGAGTCTGCTCAACTCTGAATTCAGATTTTTGTCAACTGAACTGTAAGTTGTACTAACTTATACTTTTACATTGTAATAACTTTTAATCCTTACTTCTGCTAACTTCTGCAATGTGCTGAATTGGCACGATTGTAACGCCGCTATGAAATGTCAGCTAATGTTGCAACCACAATTTTGAGCTAGCATTGATACGCTAATGGCTACTCTTGTAGCTGTAACAAGCAGCGCTGCTAGCATCAGTTAGCCGCTAGCATCAGTTAGCTGCTAGCTTTCGCTAATGACCAAATTTCACAACAAAGAAATAAGAGTTATCAGAACTATTGTCCTTTGTTTTGAACCCCAACTTAAGTAACTATAGTAACAACAACTCACCAACTTGTTTTTGAGCAGACAACTGGCTTCCTTTGTTGTGCTAACTTACATTATTGCCCTAAATGTCAATAATTGATATTTCCAAGTTTTACCAATTTAAATCACTGTTATAGGCCAAAAAATACAAGTTGGCTTTTTTACAGTGCATTTCACACTATAAAAAAATGTTTGGAGGTTTTGCATAAATGGATATGATGCAAAGGAAATGATCATTGGAAATGTCGTCCCATGACAAAGCATATATATATTCTTATACACAATGTTTAAATAAGGACAATGAACCATAGACTGTATAAAATAGCAATGAACATATAAAGTTTGAACACTCAAGATTTTTTGTGGCTACAAGTCGAATGAGTTTGCAAGATGACCTGAACAAAGTCATTAAGAAAATAACTCATATATTCAGACTTTAATCCTGGACATTACAGTTGTTTAGATGCACTGAGAAGAAGTCCACAACTTTTAGACGTTCTCCTTTTATGGATAAAATGAAATATTGACATGCATTGCGGTGCACAGCTGGACAGTGTCTTTTGGTGCCGTCATTTGAAGAGTTTAAACTTGCGCAGCAGCGGCTGCACGGCCTCTTTAGGACACGGCTTCAGAGCCAGGCAGGTGGGGATGTTCTCCGGCTGCTCGATCCAGAGCTTGTGGGCCACGTTGGCCTGTGTTAGAGTCTCTGATAGAGCCGAGAGGGACGCCTCGTCTGGAGCCTGCACAACAACAAATACACACAGACTTCCATTAATCCTCTACTGTTAAAGATATGCTAACATGCAAGACTCGACCACAAATCCTCACTACTTTTACTTTAAACAGCAGTTACATTTTCAGTGAGGAAATAAATATTGTGCAGTATTTGACATTAAAACCTCTGAATGCAATCATAAATCTGAACATTCTCTTTATTCAGGTAATTGAGTTGCATTATAGCTATTTTCTATATGACTAGGGCCTATTGTGGAGGTAATTTATGGCATATTGCATTTAGATTTTAATTAGAATTACATCAGGCCCAAAGAACAACAGGCCTACCTTTTCTTTACAAGATTGTAATTTTTAATTTTTTTATTGCTTTAACATTACAGCTAGACTGACATAAATCTTATATAGAGTAATAATAACAATAATGAACTGCCTTTATATAGCACATTTAATACAAAGCGCTTCACAGCAGCAGATAAAAAACAATCATATTATATATATATATATATATATATATATATATATAAAATAAATACTAAAACTCAACATGAGCCTTTGCTCTGTTTTATTTGTTTTTATCTGTTCTTTGTGGTTTTTAAAATTAAGATTAATTTCAAAACCCACTTTTATTTACTGGTTTTTACCCAGCATTAGACTCACTCTGTTTTAGTTGTTTTTATGTGTTCTCTGTTTTTATTGTTGGTCTGTCCTGCCATGTACAGCACTTTGTATATCAGCTATGGCTGTTTTAAAGGGCTCTATAAATAAAGTTGATTTGATGATAGAACATAAAATTAAGAATACATTAAGAGGTAGAATAGGAGAAGATATAAAACAATACAGTTGCTTATTAGACCTACACAACAAGGAATTCATTTGGTAAATGTGCGTTTTTAAAGAGATAGGAAGACGCCATACAACACCATACTCCATTTGATATTCCGCCTTTTATTAATTTATTCACTGCTCACCACAGCTTTATAGCTAGGAAACAATGTAATAGCTAAGTTTATCCTTAAGATGTCAGGTTTGAATTCGGCATTCATTTTACACATTAAAAAAATAATTTTTTGGAGTAAAATCGAGAAACACAAAATCATTTCATCTCTTCTTGTTACAATCTTTTCGCACGTGTTTTGGATAAAACAGCTAGAAATAGCTTGTAAAACCGGTTAAAAATAAAACTTTATAAAAATGTGTTGTAGCCGAATAATACAACTAACCCACACAGATATAAATGTGTTATTAAAATTGCAGAATAGTTGCTATAAAAGCTGTAAACCGCTGCACTCTCTAAAGTCTCCAGTATGTGGATGGAGTCTGGCGGGACGCGGCTCTTACCCCCAGCACCACCTTGTGCATGGAGTCCAGCTCCGCCAGGTACCGCTGCGTGTCCGGGTCCCCGTAGTGCAGGTGGACGGCGGCGGTAGCGGCGTGGCAGGCCTGCGTGATCACGGCCCCGAGGGGCCACGACAGCTGGTGGACCAGGTCCGACCGGACCACCACGTACTGGACCAGCCGGCTGGGAGAAGCGGCTCCTGTAGCCGCCATGTTTCTCTCTCCAGCCGGCACAGGAACAGATTCACGGTCTGTTTACTTTCCGGTTCATCCGATTTGTAATTTATTTATTAAACGATAAAATAACGGTGCTGCACTCTGCTGGATACTGTTAAAACTGCACGATAAAACTAAAGGCTCTTAATAAAATAAGTAAATAAATAACTAATATTATTATAAATAATAAGACCAATTATTATTATTATTGTTATTATTATTATTATTATTATGGTCATTTTACATTTGTTTTTGTTAGTTTTATGTCTTTTTTTAGTCATTTTATGTCTTTTTTTGGGTCCGTTTTGTGTCATTTTATGTCTTAATAATAATAATAATAATTATTATATTATTATTATTATTATTATTATTATTAAAACTAACAAAAACAGATGTAAAATGACCATAATAATAATAATAAAATTATTATTATTATTCTTAATAATAATAATAATAACAATAATAATAATAATAATAATAATAATAATTTAAGGAAAAAGATCAAGACAGTGTTGAAGCTATACCTTTTCAGCCAGGCATTTGATTAAAAAATATTTAGACATTATTTTATGCTTATTGTATATAATATGGTATTTATGTTATGATGCTTTATTACATAAATTGTATTTTTTTGGGGAATATGTTAAAATTACTTGACTGAAAAAATAAATAGCTAAATATAATAAATCAATATAATTTTATGTATTTTTTTGGTCCGTTTTGTGTCATTTTATGTCTCAATAATAATAATAATAACAATAATAATAATAATAATAATAATTTAAGGAAAAAGATCAAGACAGTGTTGAAAAATAAAATAAATAATAGATAAAAAATATTTAGACATTATTCTATGCTTATTGTATATAATAAGGTGTTTATGTTATGTTTTTATTATTTATTAATAAGACCAATTGTTATTATTATTATTAGTAATAATAATAATAATAATAATAATAATAATAATAATAATAATAATAATAATTTAAGGAAAAAGATCAAGACAGTGTTGAAGCTATACCTTTTCAGCCAGGCATTTGATTAAAAAATATTTAGACATTATTTTATGCTTATTGTATATAATATGGTATTTATGTTGTGATTCTTTATTACATAAATGGTATTTTTTTGGGAATATGTGAAAATTACTTGACTGAAAAAAAAATTAAAAAAAATAAATAATAAATTAATAATCTGGTTTTTGTTTTATAAAACATATTTTTAGTCGTTTTGAGACATTTTAATGCAGAAAAGTAACATTATACCATAAACTTCCTTTTCTGCAAGGAATTTGATTAAAAAATATTTATATTTATTTTATTATTTTATGCTTATTGTATATGGTAATTATGTTATGCTTTTATTTGTTTTTATTATTGTTTATTTTTAAATGCCCGTTATGATTTTTAATCATCTTGCTTTGTCTTTATAAAATTTATTTTATGTCCTCTTTATTCCTGTTATTATTTTAGCTTCTAAATAAAAGTAAAATTGACAAAATTTACTTTAATGAAGTAAATTAATAAAATGTTTGTGACTAAGTTTAATCAATTAAATTGGATATAATTTATTAATGAAATAAAAATGTATTAAACTCTACTAGCTACAGTTAGATATATTTCTTATAATTTTTTTTTATTTTTTATGTGACTTTTTGAATTTTTTGGAATATGTTAAAATGACTTGACTGAAAAAATAAATAAAAACATAATATATCAATAATCTGGTTTAAAACATTTAGTTATAAACAGCACAGATCTAAAAATGTATTTAATGGATAAAAAGTAAATGTATGACAGTGTCTGCATGTACAATGGGGATAAAAACCACTGACAGGTAAACCAAATAAGTAAACTGTTGCTTAAACTTACTATTTCTTGTAGATTTGAAAATTGTTGGAAACATTCGAGATAATAAAACACAACTCAACAAAATATAAAACATATTTCTAGTCGTTTTGAGACATTTTAATGCAGAAAAGTTACATTTTAATACCTTCAAATGAAAATATAAACCTGCCGAGCCACTCAAAAACTAAAATAAACGACAAAAAAACCCAAACAAATGTCACAATAATTCTTTATTAAGCATACACATTATAATATAAATATAAAATATGCTATTTTTGTTTTTAAAATTGGTGAGACATCATTATATCTGTGTTGAGACAGACAACCATACAAACAGGTTTTAATATTCTACCAAAATCTGCTGAAACTTCTATGCAGCTGTAACAAACTTTGCCATGACGGTGCCGTCCTAAAATCAGAGCCTGTGTTTATTCATGGAGCATAATCAGAGAGGTGTAACTGATCCGGGATCAGGTTCCAGATGTAAATGTCACCATAAATGAGGAGGCAGACTGGTCTTAGATCTAAGATGCTGTATGCAGTGGGCCCACGTACAGAGAGCACAATAACCTACCGTATAGTTCTTTAGATATATATATTTCTTACTGGAGTCCAACAATGGCAATTAGCAGCATGATAATGCACCACTCATTTTTTTTTCTAGTTCCAAGAAACTGCAAAAATAAGTCAGGAATTCAAAGAAAAACGAAAATAAAACATCAAACGTACGGATGATCATTGTCACTGTACTAACTCGTCCACAGTGAAACAATCAAAGAGAGATAATCAAACAATCAAATCAGATCAGAGTGATGACATTTTGATTCAGGTTCGGTTCCACTTTCAGCTCAGCCGACAGGGACGGGAAGCTTTTATTTTGAATTTTATTTTTTATTTTTTTTTACCAAATATGTTCATGACATCAAGTTCTCGGTGAGAATTAACCCTTTATCAGGCAAAGAACTATATTTGGTAACTTCTGGTAATATTTTGAGAAAAAAAGTTGCAAATTTAGTAGATTAAAGTGGCAAATCTACAAGAAAAAAAGTCAGATTCAAGAGATTTAAAGTGGCGAATCTGTGCGAAAAAAAGTCGCAGATTTACGAGAAAAAAGTGGGAAAAAAGCAACTTTTTTCTCCCAGATTCACCACTTTAACCCTTAATAGGGCACTCATTGAAATACTTGCAAATTCCAAATTTCAACCCTAGAGAATATTGGAGGATATTACATACTGCTAGAATGTGTAAAAAAAACATACGAAAATAATATTTTGAGAAAAAAGTTTGCGAGATTAAAGTGGCAAATCTACGAGAAAAAAATGCGCAGATTTATGAGATTTAAAGTGGTGAATCTACGAGAAAAAAGCTGCTTTTTCCCCACTTTTTTCTCGTAAATCCTCTTTTTTCGCGCAGATTTGCCACTTTAAATCTCTTAAATCTGTGACTTTTTGTCTTGTAGATTTGCCACTTTAATCTAGCAAATTTGCAACTTTTTTCTCTAAATATTACCTGAAGTTACCAAATATAGTTCTTTGCCTGATAAAGGGTTAATCGTCAGTTTCAGCTTCGAGTCGACTGAGCCGGAAGAGAACGGAGCCCCCCGAACCGATCAATGACAATAAAGAACAAATAGTTTTAACATTTTTTTCCTCTTTTTTTTTTTTTTTCCTTTCGGTCTTTGTTTTTGTTTTTTTGTCTGTTTGTTTTCGTTTGTTTCGTTGTCTTTAGTTTGGTTGACATGCTGAATCCTTGTGTTTTGCAGGTTGGTGGTCAATCAAAAGGAGAAGTATTGAGCGAACCACTCCTGGCGCTGAGCGTCCGGGGAGTCGATGGTGGAGTCCTTCGTTTCAGGAGGGCTTCGGGGCGGAGAGCGCAAAAAAATTGATAAAGAAAAATAAATAATAACCACAACAACAAAATAAAGAGAGAAAAAGACAAGTCAGGGAAGAAGCCAGGAGCTGCTTTAACACTTCAATGAATAGATAACTGGAGTTTTTTGTTCTAAAACAAAATCTAAATTTAAAATGCATTTTTTTTAAAAAGCACATGGTTTTTGCTGTAACTGTAACTGGCTGCAGGAATCTCTTAGATCATCAATTTCTGTGTTAAAAGTGTAATTTTCCCACTAAAATCATGTGAATGAATCCCATAATCAAACTGTTTTATTTGTTTTTATTAAGAGCTGCAATACAACCAACAGATAAAACAAATGTGCAGGTTTAAAGCTTGTATAGAGACAATTTCTTAAAGGAAACCTGAATATTATTGCCATATTATCTGCACTTTAAATACTGATTTTATGACATTTTATAAAACTTTTTATTACTGATTTTGTTTTGTTTTTTAAAACTTTTTAATACCGATTTTATGACTTTTAAAAAAAAACTTTTTAATACTGATTTCATGGCTATAAAAGAACATTTTAATACAAATTCTATGACTTAAAAATAATAATACTGGTTTTATGACATTTTAAAAACTTTTTATTACTGATTTTTAAAAAACAACAAAAACAACAACAACTTCTTAATACTAATTTTATGACATAAAAAATTATTACTGATTTTATGTTTTTTTTAAACTTTTTTAATACTGATTTTATGACTTTAAAAATGTTTTTAAAAATATTTACTGATACTGTTTAAATGGAAAATGTTTAAACTTGGTAAACTTGTATCTGTAAATATAAATCCTGAATTTGATAAAATTTGTTTTTATTAATGTTTTACACTCTAACTTTAGTGGAATCAGGGTTGTATATATTGCAAATTGCCTCTTGGGTATAAATAAAGTGTGATGAATTTAATTGATTGAAGGTTTGTGTGAAAGTGTAATTCTCTGTTCTGGCCACCAGGGGGCAGTAACGTCATTGTCAGGATCCAGTGAGACAGCAGAGAAAAAACTAATCTGTCTCACTTCTCCTCTATATACCAACTGAATACAGTCTGAACTTAATCTAACTGTCATAATAAGCTGCTTTTAGTTAGTTTATAGGAAAATAATATGCTTTATTTGTTAGTTTTATCAGAAAAATATATGCAAAACATGCACATCTCAATCAAACCACAACTTTTGAAAACTTTACGAAGAGAAATCTTTTTTTTTTCTCAAATGATTTAAAGGATATTAAAGCCTGGTGATTATCTGTTTTTTTTTGTCCATAATGATAAAAAAATATTAGTTAAAATCGAGCCAACTTCAATATTGCTTTTATATTATTTTATATATAATGAATCAGTAATAATAATAATAATAATAATAATAATAATAACAATGATCTCATAATATAATATATAACAATATGACAGTCACAGGGAACATTTTTTATATTATTTTATATATAATGAATCAGTTATAATAATAATAATAATAATAATAACAATGATCTCATAATATAATATATAACAGTATGACAGTCACAGGGAACATTTTTTATATTATTTTATATATAATGAATCAGTTAAAATAATAATAATAATAATAATAATAATTAAATATTATTAAAATCTTACAATTTATAATTACTAACTAATTTTTCCTGATGTCACCTATATATTTTTTAATTAAATAAAACTTCTTAATGCAGGATTTTTACTTACTACAAAGTATTTTCACAGTGTGGTATTAGTACTTTTATTTTTTAGTAAAGGATCTGACTATTTCCTATAGTTTTATAGCACAGAAAACAAACTAAGAAACTTTGTCTGTGTACTCATAATAAACCAAACCTCATAAACTATTTGAAGTATTTTGTTTTTTACAGTAAAATGTCAATCTTGTGTGTTTTATGTTGGACCAAATGAAGCTGTAGCTGTTTCCTGACTCGTGTCCTTCGGGGTAAAAACATGTTGTTCCCTAAAGTTTGAACTAATGAGGAGAGAAAGTGTTTGCATCTATCAAAACAAACACCTATTGGAGCTCCTTCTGCTTTCTTAATTGGCTGCTTCCTAAACAAACAGCCCCATAAGCCCAGGGTAATGGCTCAGTCTTTTTGTTGTTGTTGTTGTTGTTGTTGTTGTTGTGTTTTTATGCTTGAAGGAGTCAATTACTTCCAAAAAGGCCTCTGTTGTATTTATGCATCATGATAAATCATGTTTATACTGAGAGGATTCTCTTCTAAAGTCAATTAAATATTAATTATGATATATAAACACTGTTTGCATGCAACATTTTCCATATTAAACAAACAATCAAAGCTTTTTATTCACTATAAAGCAGCAGAAGTGAAACTTTTCTGTGTGCGGACCTTTCTGTCAACAGGAAGTTTTGTGTGTCCTAACAAAATAAAATGAAACCTTATTGATCCATGAGGGGAAGTTGGCCTGTGTGAATGTTATGACAACAATTCTATGACAAACTGCAACTTCACTGACCTACAAAATTATCATTTAAAACTTAAAACATATCTCTTTACCTGACCATTTAAATAGATTTACATTTTCTCTATGCTGCACTTTAAGCACTAATTTTATGACATTTTTTGTACTTTTTATTACTGATTTTATGACATTTTTTTGCTTTTTAATACAGATTTTTAAAACTATTTTTGAGTTTTTAATATTATTATAATATATTTTAATGGCGTTTTTCACATTTTTAACACTGATTTTATGACTTTAAAAAAAAATGTAATACTGATTTTAGGAGTGTTTTTCACTTTTTAATACTGATTTTATGACATTTTTAAAAAAGTATTTAATACTGATTTTATGACATTTATTTTGTTAATTTTTTTTTTATTTTTAATACAGCTTTTTTAAAACTGTTTTAAAAAACTTTTAAATACTGATTTTTAAGACATTTTTCACATTTTTAATACTGATTTTATTACTTTTTAATACTGATTCTGTGACATTTTTTATTTTTTAATAATGATTTTAGGACTTTTTTTTTTACATTTTAAAACTGATTTTAGGATTCTTTTCACTTTTTAATATTGATTTTATGACATTTTTTCCACCTACTAGTGGAATAATCATTCCTATAGTGAATTAAATAGTGAAAATAAAGTATTTGCCACTGTCTGGGGACCTCCTTGGTGCAGGACATGATATGACATGTGTTGATGTTTGTAAGTTAAGAAGGAGATTTTATCAGTAAAACTAATGTGGGTTGTTGTGTATCAGGTCGCTGACATCACGGCTTTATTCCAGATTTAACTGGCTGCAGGTAAATAAGGGGCCCGTTCTCTGAATCCTCCGTTTGTATAATGCAAATCAGACGGAATAATCACAAGAAGAAAACAGGATTTATTTAAAGCGTAAGAAGAAAGAAACCCCTCCACTTCACTAACTCGGAGCCCTGTTTCCATGGCAACAGTCTGCATCAGTAACACCTGCTGACCAGCAGCACGAAACGACAGAAAAAAAGGAGGAAAACATGGATCATAATTAGAGCATAATTAGTGGTTTGCTAACAATGTTGTGGAGCGAAGAACGAGATAAACAAGAGTTTCTAGAGAGAGCAGTGATGACATCATCTATCTATCCATATATTTACCTTTTAATATCTATTTTATGCCCTTTTTAAAAAAACTTTTTAATACTGATTTCAGGACTTTTTTTCACTCCACTTTTTAATACTGATTTTATAACATTTTTAAAAAACTCTTTAATACAGATTTTAGGACTTTGTCACTTTTTAATACTGATTTTTATGACATTTTAAAAAAAAAAACCTCTTTAATATTGATTTTAGGACTTTTTTCACTTTTTAATACAGATTTTTATGACATTTAAAAAACCCCTCTTTAATATCTATTTTAGGGCCTTTTTTACTTTTAAGCATAGATTTTATGACATTTTTTAATAACCTTTTAATACTGATGCCTTTTAAAAAACATTTTAATATTGATTTTGGGTTTACATTTTTTTAACTTTTTAATACTGATTTTATGATGTTTTAAAAAAACTTTTAATACTGATTTTATGATTTTTTTTTATAACTTCTTATTACTGAATTTAGGATATTTTCAAAAACTTTTTAAAACTGGTTTTAGGACTTTTTTTTTCAATTTTTAATACATTTAATAATATTATTTTATATTATTATTATGACATTTCTTTCACGTTTTAATACTGATTTTATTATTATTTTTTAACTTTTAAACACTGATTTGATGCCTTCTAAAAATAACTGAATATTGATTTTGAGTTTACATTTTTTTTCACTTTTTAATACTGATTTTATGACATTTTTAAAAACTTTTAAATACTAATTTTATTCATTATTTTTAAAAACTTTTTAATATGTTAACATACATTTCATGTATGAAAGGTCCTTTACAAATAAAGTTTATTATTATTATTTAAATGAACAAATATAGTCATATGTGTAATAAGTGGCACAATTCAAAACATTTACTGCTGTACAGATTTTCTTCCTATCAGGCTGTGACAGATCTCTGTTGTGTGTCTCACTATTTAGCATTCAGCCACTGTTTCCTCTTGGGATTTATGTTAAAAGTTCACTTAAGACGAGGCTTGTCGTCCAATAAAAGTCCTCTTAAAGACATAAATACTTAAAGGAGCCATTGATTTACGGGGTCAGATTTACAAATTGCTGCGGTCGGGTGAAGAGATCGCTGCGACTACAAATGTTTGTCAAGAACAAAGAGAGAGCAGGGCGAGGAGAGATGAATGGTTTAATGGAGTCTGAAAACATTTCAAGGCAGATCTATAATATCTGACCTCATACTGTCACAGCCGGGCTCTGCTGTGTGTGTGTGTGTGTGTGTGTGTGTGTGTGTGTTCTTGTACTTCCTACATAGTGAGGACCGGAACAAGTTTTTAACCAACAGAGTGAGGACATTTTTGCAAAGTGAGGACATTTCGTCCGGTCCTCACTTCTTTAAAGGCTTTTTTGAGATTGCTCACTTTGTTTTAGGGTTAAAGGTTACAGTTAGGTTCATGTTAGGGTTACCATGGTTACCTTAACGTAAGGGGCTCGGGAACAAGGTTATTATAGTTAACGAAAACAAAACTAAATAATGAAAACTAGAATTGAAAAAACATTTTCGTTAAGTGAAATAAAAATAAAAATGAGAGTTTAAAAAAAAAAAAAGATAACTCACTGAAACTGTATTTTGTGGTTACAAAACTAACTAAAACTATAATGAAAATGTCCTTCGTTTTCATCTTTGTCAACTTTTTTCATTCATAATGAAAATGGATCAGACAAAGGAAATTTAATCTCCCACCCAACAAAAAACTAACACTTAAACTAATAAAAAGTAAAAACTAAAACTAAAGCTTTTCAATAAAATACTAAACTAAAAATAGCAAACTCACTCTAAAAAGTCATTAAAACTAACTGAATTTGAAAACAAAAATTCACAACAAAATTAAAACTAAAACTTTTATAACCTTGCAAGGGAATTCACTATTCCAATGAGGGCCCTCACAAAGATAGAAGTACAAGAATGTGTGTGTGTGTGTGTGTTCTTGTACTTCCTACATAGTGAGGACCAGAACACGTTTTTAACCAACAGAGTGAGGACATTTTTGCAAAGTGAGGACATTTCGGCCGGTCCTCACTTCTTTAAAGGCTTTTTAGAGAGTTCAGACTTGATAACGATAATTAACTGAAACTGTTCAAAATCCAAAACTATTATAACCTTGCAAGGGAATTCACTATTCCAATGAGGGCCCTCACAAAGATAGAAGTACAAGAATGTGTGTGTGTGTGTGTGTGTGTGTGTGCTCCTGCCTTCCTATAATAACAGGTTTGTCCCAAAGCTTTTGCACAGCAGCCACCACATCTCATTCTTTTACACAAACAGCAGCTAAAACATGCAGCAAAGAGATTAAAAATAACCAAAACATGCTCTCACACACACACACACACACACACACACTCACACTCACACACACACACACACACACACACACACACACACATGCTGAAACCCATTAACCAGCCCTGAGAAACACATTTCTTGGCATGCGATACACAAACTGCATGTATTCATGTGAGAAGCATGTTACATAATTCATCATCACATCAGTTCACACCACAGCGACGATCACAGCCGCCATCAAGGAGCAAAGAGAGGCGGTTATTGGACCGTAGAGATGCTTTTTCAAAATAAAACACCACCACACACAGAGGGAGGGGGCAGTCCATGAGAGCAAAAGACAATATCTACTTCATTAAAAAACTCAAAATAACTTTTATTTACTTTGCACAAAATCCCTTTTTTTTTTCCAGTCGAGGAGAAACAAAGTGCAGCGAGTGCAACATGCTGAAGTTTACATGAAGATGAGACACGATGCACGACAGAAAAGAAGCCACGACAGCAAGTTTTATAACTTCCTGAACAAAAAAGGGAAACCTGTCGGCATGCACACACGTTCAGACTGATGGACACGAGGAGAGGACAGGAAACAATAAAACAAAACAACACATGCCCCTTTTGCATTCCAAGGCCATTCTTTGAAGCTTCAGTCACGACTCTTTGTGTCTTTTTTTTTAATGTTCAGAGTATAATATTGTTCAGCACTTTTATTTTGAAAGGAGCTGTGATGCTGCTGATGGCTCTCAGTTTAAATGTGCTGCAGGAAAATGCAGTTGATCCCAGATGAGGTTCAGTCATTCACCAGTCTGCTTTAATGGTAACAGCTTAGAAACAGGATAAGTAAGGGGAGTTAGAGTGTATATCAGTTATTCCTAAACCTTTTCTGGACCCTTTTGTAAATATGTTTTTTCTTTAATGAAGTCAACGGGCAGCGTCCTATATTGTCTCTTCTTTGTTTTGGTTGTTGTGACGTTTGGTGTGGATTCGTTTTAACTTTAGGTTTAACTTGCAGGCCTTCAAACTTGTGCAGAACTATTATTGCATTACTTATATTTAGCTTTGTGGGCCCCGTTTTATAACTCTGGGTCCCTCCTTGGGGTCCCGCCCCCTGTCTTGGGAACCACCGTTTGTTTGTATGAAGAATATGGATGCCAATTTTTTTTTACCCTTCACAAAATCAAAAAGAGAAGAGCTAAAGTTTAATACAGAACAATTCTGTTTCTTTATTTCTACTTCTGCTTCAGCTATGTTCGCTGTTAGTATGATATCATGTTTGCACCCATCAAGTGCATATTTTACAGGTTTTGCTTGAAAACAAGTCAGCTGGAAACACTTTAAATCAGCCAGAGACGACGTTTTCAACCAACTCATGGAGGTAATTTTAGCTTAGCTAGCTCGTTGGCTACAGCTGATAAACGCTACGAAACACAGTTGTCATTTAAACCAGCTAAAACACAGTTATGCTTCATTTTTTGCAATCAAAAAGGACTAGTATTTCTAATAATTTAAGACTGAAAGTTTGCCATCGTTCAGACTGAGAAAGGACGTTTTTAAGTAATGTCACTGTTGTTTCGCCCCCTATTTAGTAATCAGTTATAACTGCAACACTCCTATTTGGATGCATGTTAAAATATGCTTTAAAAAGTCTCTTAAAGCTCTAAAAACTGACACAGTGAGCAGGAAGCTTGCAGGCGTAGCAGCAGTAACTGACGGAGCTAGCTGTTAGCGGATGCTAACTAATTGAAATTAGACTGGTTTATAAACTTGCTGTATTGGATTTGGAGAATTTTAAAGGTATATCATGCAGTATTATCCTAAAATATGTATAGACTATAAACAAATCCATCTCATTTATCATTATCTGCTAAGACAATGCTTTCCCCCTGTGTTTTCTCTTTATATATTCTCTTTATATATTATATTTCTAATAATTTAAGACTGAAAGTTTGCCATCGTTTACACTGTAAGTTTGTGCAAAAGCAGAAACTTGACATGTGTTAGCTACAGCAACATTTCAGATTGAGAAAGGACGTTTTTAAGTAATGTCACTGTTGTTATAACTGCAACACTCCTATTTGGACTCATGTTAAAAATATGCTTTAAAAAGTCTCTTAAAGCTCTAAAAACTGCCACAGTGAGCAGGAAGCTTGCAGGCGTAGCAGCAGTAACTGACGGAGCTAGCTGTTAGCGGAGGCTCGGCTACAACACATTAGAGCATTTGAAAGCTTCTAGTTTACACTCTGCAGCTGGTGATGACAATGATTTCATGCTCTTATGATAAAAGCCAGACCCGGCAGGAAGGGATGAGGATGTAAAAACACCAATTATTGTCCCACTGTTTCTCTTCAAAGAACAGAAACAACAGAGAGAGTTTTTGGCGTTTTTTTTCTCCAAAATTTTGAGGCTTTTGTGAGGTAACACAAGGCCTGAAACACAGTCTGTAGTCATTAAAAAGTGCTTTAATCTGTTTAAACCAGCAGGATTTTCTCCAATTAACCCTTGATTGGATGGTTGATGCGTGGACTGACCGGCTGCGGCCTGAAAAGGTCTCACCTCATGAATTTCTTGGGTTCGGTGGGAGGGGTCGGCGGGGGAAGAGGTTTGTTGGAGTTGAGTTCAAGGTGGTGGAGGGGGGAGTTGGGGAGGGGCTCTAGGCGGCCGGGCTGGGCTGGGGGCGGGGGCGGGGCCTGTGGGGGCTGCTGCCCACTTCCTGAACCCGCCACGCCCACGCCCATACCTGCGGCCTCCAGAGCCCTGACACTAGGAGAGCTGCTGAATCTGCTGGCTGCTGTTTTCTCATTCTTTTTCTTTTGCTACACAGAAAAAAAAAAAGAAAAGGGAGGGGGGCACGGGGGTCAAAAAAGGAGCAAAAGGGAAGTTTGTAAAAGGAAATAATAAGGAAAAGATAAGAAGAAATGGAGGGGAAAAAGGGAAAATGGAGCACAGGGAGAGCCCTAACAGTCCATCCAGAGAGAGACAGGAAGAGAGCAGCGCGCTATCTCCATCCTATTTAAAATGTTGATCGAAAAGCAGAGTGAATGGATCGATCTGAGGACTGGCATCGTTCAGTCTCAGTGTTAAAGCGGGCGGACGCTCTGAAGCAGAAATGGAGGTTCGGATGAGGAGAGATGTGTCAGAGCGGGAAACATCTCGTCACACTAACAAAAATGGCTTGGAAAGCAAAGGAGAGCTGGAGGAAAGAGTCAGGAAGAACAGTCGAAGTCGGGTGGAGAACACACAACACATATACAGATATGTGGGGAAGAAGACATGTAACAAGAACAAAAACACTGGAAGTTATAGAACCGGAGAGATGGTGTCAACAGGAATATACTGGTCATGCAGCGCGGCCCATTCAACCCAGACACGAGGCGTTTCCGGACCCCAAGAAATCATTTCACAGCTTTCCAAAATGCTAGAACCAGGAGCCATCGTAGTGCTTATAACACTGTTTTCAGGGCTTTTTTTTTAGCTCCTATTTCAGAGTAGATAGTCTCCCAGCACAAGAAGAACCTCGAGTGACGTACAGACATGGACAAAATACTTAGACCAGCCTTGTTTTCTTCAATTTCTTGTGCATTTTAATGCCTGGGAACAACTAAAGGTACATTTGTTTGGACAAATATTATGATAACAACAAAAATAGCTGATAAGAGTTTAATTTAAGAGCTGATATCTAGACAATTTCCATGGTTTTATTGATAATAACCAACTTCTTTATCAAATGGCTTTAGTGTGGGTGACACACCACTTAAACAGGAACTACCTGCTGAATGCAAAGACGCCTCCCACAGGAGTCTCTGGTAACGGTTCATGATTTCGGCTATGGTACATGAATCCGTTCAGAAGTTATGCATGAACAGTTATTCAGCTGTGCTTTGGCCTCTGACCGAGCTGTCCACAAAATCTTGTGCCGTTCTGTGAATCCACATGGAAGTTATGCATCTTTTTGTTACAGGCCTCGCCCAATTTTAGCCAATTGGCATGAAAACCTACAGTCATGAGAAAGATTATTAGACCACCCTTGTTTTCTTCAGTTTATTGTCCTTTTCCATGGTTTCTTTGATAATGTTTTGGTTATTATCAAGAAAACCATGGAAAATATCTAGATACCAGCTCTTGAATTAAACTCTTATGAGCCATTTCTCATTGTATTTGTCCAAACAAATGTACCTTTAGTTGCAACAGACATTAAAATGAACAAGAAAATGAAGAAAAAGGGTGGTCTGATATTTTTTTTTACACTTTCTCAAACATATACTTGACCTCCCTGCCAAACTCCAGTCTTTTAAAGGAACACTCCACCGTTTTTTCATATTAAAACATGTTATTCGGTCAAGTAAGACGAGTTGATACAGACCTCTTGCGTCTCAATGCGTGCACTCAATCGCCCTGGCGCGCGGCGCCACTTGGCTAGCACTTAGCTTAGCCCAGTTCATTCATTAGGATCCAAACAGATGGACAGTTAGAAGCGACCAAACTCTTCCACGTTTTCCCTATTTAAATACAGCTACACGAGTAGTTAAACGACCAAGTATGGCGACACAAAATAAAACGTGGCGCTTTTCTAAGCGGATAAAAAGGAGAACTATAATGTATGGCAGAATAGCACTTGGGAGCACTTCGACTCGGCGCAGTAATATCATCACTCCTGAAAAATCTTCTCCCTCTCCCTCTCACTTCCATCAACAGAACCAACGTGAGCTGCACCAGGAGTAGTAGTTCGAGCAGAGCTGACGAAGTATCAGGTTGTAGGAAGATATTTGTGAACAATCATGGTTATAACGTGCATCGTAAAGGGTTGCGATAACAAGCAGAAGGTATATAGTGCCGTCATGTTTCAGAGAGGGAGGGGGAGAAGATTTTTCAGGAGTGATGATATTACTGCGCCGAGTCGAAGTGCTCCCAAGTGCTATTCCGCCATACATTATAGTTATCCTTTTTATCCGCTTAGAAAAGCGCCACGTTTTATTTTGTGTCGCCATACTTGGTCGTTTAACTACTCGTGTAGCTGTATTTAAATAGGGAAAACGTGGAGGAGTTTGGTCGCTTCTAACTGTCCATCTGTTTGGATCCTAATGAATGAACTGGGCTAAGCTAAATGCTAGCCAAGTGGAGCCGCGCGCCAGGGCGATTGAGTGCACGCATTGAGACGCAAGAGGTCTGTATCAACTCGTCTTACTTGACCGAATAACATGTTTTAATATGAAAAAACGGTGGAGTGTTCCTTTAAGATTGAAAGTTGTGTCTGCTAGAGGACAGGAAAAAAATTGTGGAGCAATTAACTGTTCGACTGACCTTTGCAGCAAAAAACAGAAGAAAATAAAGACTGGATGGATGGCTTGATTGAGCATATATAGACATACATTAGGGCTAAGAATTGTCTACAACCTCATGATATGTATAATGAAACAAAAGCCACGATATGATTCTAATCCCAATACATAACTTTAAATATATGTTGATTCCAAATATTGACTTAAAACACTTAAAACTTCAGGCCCACAGAGACCCTAAAATAAAAAAATAAAAAACATTTTTCTAATACCAGATTTGTTAATAAATCAAATAATAAAGTTTGTGTTATGTGGATGTGCCTTTGCTGCCCCCTAGTGGCTTTACGGTGCACTGCAGGCAATATTTATTTTTTGTTTTTGAGCACAACCCTAACATACATACATGTTGTTTTATTTATTGTTGTTACTGGTGGTTAGAGATCCAGTTTAAAGGCTCATTACTGCCCCCTAGTGGTGCATTGCAGAAATGAGGCTGCAGTACCAACCATCGTCCAGCTTATGCCACTTGAGCGTTCCTGTTGTCGGTGTGAATGCAAACAGAAAGAAAAGCCTCTTGAACACAGATAGTTCTTGGTTCGGTCCGAAAACGCCTGAACTGTGAGGAATGAAACATTGTGTTTTCCAGGAGCACTCGGAGCTTTAAAGGCCCTGAAAACATATTTTCTCAAACAGCTTCTTATAATGAGCGATGGGATCCTGCATGAACACATTTCACTTCCAAAGATTCACTTCATTCCCATTTCACTTCAGCAAACGTCTGTTTTACTTTGGCGGTGCATTGAATTTTTTACATTTTTGCACTGTGACACCTCGTTTAAATCGCTGTAAAGAAATGAGACCTTGGTATTTACGACTCTTATCCTCCTTTTCACAGCAGCAGCGCTGCAAAAAAACAACCCATTTCCTGTTAATAGTATTATTTCTTGTCCTCTTTGACTGTCCTTGGCGACTTTGTTTGCAATAAAAAAGGAATAATCTTGTAAAAATTGATTTTTCCATCGTGCTTTTATCATCTGCCGTTTGCTATAAACCCTGAAAGTTTGAGCTGGAACATCATAATCTTGTCTTTTTGCTGTAAAACAACTCTCCTTTGTGTTTGTTGTGGCATAAAAAGAGATCAGCCCTGAAAGGCTCTGATAGAAGCTGACAGTCTCCTCGAAAAACGGTCTCATTTGTTGACAGCGATAAGAAGAATGTTTTAAAATTACTTCGGCCGTGATTTATGGTTGTAGCTCTAGAAACACCAGAGCTGATTGTTGTTGTGATCGACCAGCGCTGACGGAGATGAAATGAGATGGAGTGGATATCATCTTTGCTGGAGTAAAGCTGCAGGCTCCTCGGGGCCCCTGTGTGTGGCGTGCTACCAGCAGCGGGGCCTTACCTTGATGAGCGGGTTGATGACTCCTACGTTGGGACTGGCGTTGAACACTTTGTTGAAGTTGGTCTCCCTGTTGACCAGCTCCAGCTGGTAGAACTTCTTATCGTCCTGCAGGAGGAGGAGACACGTTAGCTGAGGGACTCAGGGGGAAATAAAAGGGGATAATAAAGAAAATATAGAGGAGATTTTACAGCAGGGGTCTCAAACTCGCGGCCCGCGGGTCAATTGCGGCCCTCGTGACGATATTTTGTGGCCCTCACCTTGATATGAAAGTTTAATGTGAGTTTTATATGAATGGCACTTTACCGTGTTGTGTGTGGAAGGTCCCTTTAATTACTTTTTTTTTGGTAATTTTGTTTCTTTTTTTGGTGATATTGTGTCTCTTTTTGATAATTTTGTGTATTTTTAAAGTAATTTAGTTTTTTTCTGTCATTTTGTGTCTTTTTTGGTAATTTTCTGTCTTTTTTAATAATTTTGTGTCTTTTTTTTAATAATTTTGTGTCTTTTTAAAATAATTTTGTGTCTTTTTTAAGTAATTTAGTTTTTTTCTGTCATTTTGTGTCTTTTTTGGTAATTTTCTGTCTTTTTTAATAATTTTGTGTCTTTTTTAGTCATTTTGTGTCTTTTTAAAATAATTTTGTGTCTTTTTTTAGTAATGTTGTGTATTTTTTTGGCCATTTTGTGTCTTTTGAAAAAATAATAATTTTGTGTCTTTTTTAAGTAATTTAGTTTTTTCTGTCATTTTGTGTCTTTTTTGGTAATTTTGTGTCTTTTTTTAAAATAATTTTGTCTTTTTAAATAAATTTGTGTCTTTTTTTGTAAATTTGTGTCTTTTTTTGGTCATTTTGATACTGCCTTCAGCGGCCCCCAGGTAATTTGAGTTTGAGACCCCTGGTTTAGAGCTTTCTTTATCTCCTCTGCTTCAGTTACCTACCACCAGTTTCTTGACGAGGGATTCTCTCTCAGACACCATGTCCTTCAGCTCGGCGATCATCTGCAGGTCCTCGGGGCGGCTCTCCCTGTTCCTGAACTTATCCTCTGTTCCCTCCAGCCTGCAAGACAAAGATAAGGGACAAAACATGAACATTCAGCACAGGAGATCCACTGAACACCATTCAGGTTTTAATATATTTTATAAATACAGTCACAGTGGTGGAATGTAACTTTGTACATTGACCAGAGTACTGTACTGTACTTTCTATTTTATTTTTTTTGTATTTAAGTAGTGGTGGAAGAAGTATTCAGATCCTTTACTTCAGTAAAAGTACTAATACCACACTGTGAAATGACTCATCTACAAGTAAAAGTATATATATATAAAAATCTATATAATTGTTTAATTTTACTACTCATTCTATTACTCAAAGTTTAAAAATTAAAGGTTCAACTTGAAGAATGTTTCAGATTGTTCTACATATATGATTTAATTATTATTATTATTATTATTATTATTATTATTATTGTAGCAAGATATGGTAACACTTTATTTTGAAGGTGTCTACATAAGAGTGACATGAGCGTGTCATAAACATGACATGGGATGTGTCATGAACATTAATGACACTTTGAAGTAACATTAATGCTCATGATACTTGTCATGTCATGTTTATGACAGGCTTGTGTGACTCTTATGTAGACACCTTCAAAATAAAGTGTTACCACATCTTGCTTAAGTCACAAAGGCATGTTCAAAAAATTGCCTAAGTCATTTATTTCTCTTAAGTGACATAATTTACACACAGTGTTATTACTATGCCAATAGCCATCCTTTGTTACATCCTTTGTGAGTGAAATGATCAATAAATGACATATGTTACACTTTTGGTGAAGTTTTTTGTGTTTCCTGCAAAACTTGAAAAAATCAGTTAGGCGATTATTTTAACAGGGTGACGATGTGTGAGAAAAAAAAAAGAACAAGGTGCCGGTGTGAGAGGCAGGTTAGAGCTGTTAGATAATGAAATCTAAACACTACAGAGAGTAAAGAGATGAGTGATTAATAGGCTTTTTCTTTTCATTAGTGTTTGATCAATAACACAATAATTGTCCCGGTCCTCCCCGTCCTCCTCTCCTCATCACAGAAACCATTAAGGGTTTGTTTTTTACGTTCAGATAAATAAAATAAAAGTTCCTCCTCCTCCTCCTCCTCCTCCTCCTCCTCCTCCTCTGCAGGTTGTTTTTGTTCTGTGAGTTATGAGAACGGATAATGGATTTTTTTGTTATTTTCCGAGCGGCCCCCTCAGAGAAATCACCGCTTGTGTAAAACCTCTGATTCATTTCATATTCGGTGACATTTTCCCAAATGCAACACATGCTAAAGATCGCCCAGCAGAACGGGGCATAAGCTGCTTCTTGAAGCGAAAAACAACCAATCAGAGGTGACACCGCTGGCTGGAAATGACTCCGCTTTCTTCTTCTTTTTTTTTTGTAGAAATTGTGATGAAATGAAAGAAAAAGCCTCCATTTACAGAAGCATTTAGTTCACAGACACAAAATGCTTTGGTTCTTTTCTGTTTCACAAATGTGTCTTTTAAATGTTCCCAGTACACAAAACATAGTGTTCTTTATATCACATCAGTTTAATTTGATTCAGAAGTTGTTTACCTCAGTGTCACTGAGCTCTGAAGTTCCTATTCATGATTCTGTATTCATTCTGTAGTCGTGGTGAAAATGAAACAGATAATAAGGAGGAAGCTATTTTTCACCTTCTGAGATAAAAATAAATAGTTTAAATTCATCAAGAACAAACAGAAAATACATTTGAAGCTCAGAAAGTATCAGTAGATAATACAAGAGTATTTACATTTATGTAACTTTATACTTCTACTTCACTACATTTTAGAGGCAAATACTGTATGTTTTACTCCACTACAATTAGCTTTGGTTGCTTTTTAGGTCAAGATATAACATGAATAATAAAAAATAATAAAAATAATATATATATATATATATATATAAAATAAAATATTCATTTATGTATTTATTTATTTTTTAAATGTTCATCAATTATATACTACACTGGGTAATTAAAACAAATTTAAAATAATTTAAATGCTGCTTACATTATTGCATAATTAATAACAATCCAATAACATATTTGCAATAATAATAACAATATATTATTAATATTAATTACTTAACTTTTAAACTTTAAGTAAGTAATCTGAATACTTTAGTATTCGAGTATTAGAAAAACACAAAATACTGGAAAATTAAACAATAATATATATATATTTGTAGTAATACTAATAATAATACAATAATATATTTGGATGATAAATAACAATCTGAGTGACATTTTATTTTGAAAGTTAATTTCTGACACTGATACTTTTTTACTTCAAGGAAACTTTGAATGCAGGACTTTTACTAGTAGTGGAGTCATTTCACAGTGTGGTATTAGTACTTTTACTTAATTAAGGGATCTGAATACTTTTTCCACCACTGGACATGAATAATTTTACAGAAATCTGTTTTTTATTATCTTAGGATGCGAAACAACTCTCACACAACTAGAGCTGATGTGATTGCCAAATTTTTGTTTTAATTTGTATTTATAATCGGTTTGATGCATTTTTAAGACACAATTCCCTTAGTGTGAATATTTCTGGTTTCTTTACTCCTTCATGACATTATCTGTGAGTTGTGACTAAACAAATCAGACGTCATTATCTGTGAATTAGTGAAACATAAAAAACTGTGAGAGTGAACAAGACTGTAAGAGTCACTGACTTCAGTCACTCGTGTCATGTTTTCTCTGCATGTTTAGCTTCCAGCCTGTTTCTGCTGGTAACAATAGCGTATGTGACAGCGAGCTAAACAGCCTTTCACTGCCCACGCCGCCGCTCTGCCAGCCACTATCTCTGTGACATTTGTGCCACAGTGTGAAGTCACACTCTGCTAAAGGCCGAGCGCCGCCGCAGCTTGTCTGCCTGATAAACGCCGACCTCTCCCAGGAACGTCCGGCGCCGTGCAGCAGCAGAGCTCACTGATGCTGATACACAACGAGCTGCTCTCATCAGATAAACTCTCCCAGCTGCTGCTGCTGATGCTGCTCTGACACAACATTCATCGCGCTTGGACATTTTCTGTTTCTGCTGCTGGAGTCCAACCAGGTCTCACAGGAATCCGTGAAATAGCCACGGATTCGCTTAACTCAAAATCCGTGGAATAGCCACGGAATCGCTCAAATTTCCGTGAAACTGACACGGATTTCGCTACAATGCTAAGTTAATGACAGCCATATCCCGTGGCTATTGGTTTGTTCCAAGTCACGTGACGTTCAAGGTCCCAGCAGTCAGAACAAAAAACATGGCGGACAGTTCTCTCATTTTTAGTGAAAAAAATCAATATTTTGACTTAGTTTCTGCATAAAAATGGATTTTGATCACATTTCTAGCGAGAAATACATGTTTTATTTTCTAAATATTCACTCAGTGAATGTACATAATCACTTTGTATGTTGGAATAGCCACGGGATATGACTGTCATTAACTTGCATTGTAGCGATATCCGTGTCAGTTTCACGGAAATTTGAGCGATTCCGTGGCTATTCCACGGATTTTGAGTTAAGCCAGATCTGTGGCTATTTCACGGATTCCTGTGAGACCATGTTGTGGAGCCGCACGTGTTTGGAAGGAACGGATTGTTTTCCAGCAAAAAATAGGAAACATGTTATCTTAAATTATTAGAGATTAGGGTTGTCAAAAGTATCGATACTCAAAAAAGTATTGATACTAAAACGTTGTATCTGGATACTATACTCATTTTCAAAAGTATCGAGTAGCTGAAGCTTGTTATCATAGTTGCAGTTTCTTTTTGCACAACTGTTTTTTATTTTAAATATTTAATCTGTGGTTCTGTTCATTTTTACATGTTGCATTTCTCTTGTTAATAAAAATATTTCAGTTAAATTTTGGGGTCTTTGTTTTTGTCCTTGTGGTATCGAAAATGGTATTGAGTATTGAATATTTTCCTGAGTATCGGTATCGAGTTGAAAATTTTAGTATCGTGACAACCCTATTAGAGATAGACCGATATTTGCGTTTTTTACTTGCATGTGTTCGCCGGTCAATTAGCCCATTTCACTGAGCCAACACATGCACACGTACGCATCCACACTTGCTAAAAAATTATGCTTACACTTATGCTAGTACCTTTAGCAATACAAATGAACCCCTATTTTAGTAAAACAGTAGAGATTAAACACAGTTTTTCTGCACTGTAAGAGGGAAAACCTGGATATTTTCACAGTTTGTGATGAACGACAGGTTGTTTTAGGGTTGAGGGTTTTAATATTCAATCAAGCTGATTTTTTAAGGGGTTTAAGTGAAGATGGGTCAATTTTTACCCTTAGGACAAGTGGTGCATACAGAGAGTTAAGACAACACAAGGGTAAAGCTATATGTCTATTTTTGTGCCAAATGAGTCAAATTCCTTGTATGTGGACACATGTGGCTGATTAAAGCTATTCATTATGTTGTTTTTGCACTCCAGAAAACAAAGTGCCTGTAAGACAGGGGTCTCAAACTCAAATTACCTGGGGGCTGCTGGAGGCAGTATGAAAATGACCAAAAAAAGACACAAAATTAAAAAAAAAGACAAAATTACAAAAAACTAAATTATTTAAAAAAGACACAAAATGACCAAAAACAGACACAAAATGACCAAAAAAGACACAAAATTGAAAAAAGGGACACAAAATGACAGAAAAAAAAATAAATTACTTAAAAAAGAAAACAAAATGACCAAAAAACCCCACAGAATTACCAAAAAAGACACAAAATTATTCAAATAAGACACAAAATTATTAAAAAAAGACACAAAATTACCAAAACAAGTAATTAAAGGACCTTCCACACACAACACGGTAAAGTGGCATTCATATAAAACTCACATTAAACTTTCATATCAAGGTGGGGGCCACAAAATATCGTCACGAGGGCCGCAATTGGCCAGTTTGAGACCCATGGTTTAAGTGATTTGCTATTTCAATTCTGATCCCACAGTAACTTTGGCCAATAATCTGTCAAACAGTGACTGCAGCAACACTTCATCTGTTCACTAAAGAAAACTAATATCTTCTCTGGTGGAGTTCAAGAGTTCAAGATGGAATCCAAATATTTAGAGGGCTGTTTTCCGCTTGATTTACAGCGAGGTGTTCCAGCACGTATATATAAATATATCTTAGCACTGGCTGCTTGAACTGTGGCTGCTTGTCCTCTGGGCAGAAGCACACTGAGGCCAAGTATTTAGTGTCCGGCTATTTCACGGCTGACTGCCTCATCAGCAACCCTTCAGTGGGCAGGAAGAGCCTCTGTGTCACCCAGCTGCAGCGTCAGCCGGGCTGGTGGCACCCGTGGCATTTATCAGATTCTTTCAGGGGGTTTTCTTTTTGTCTTTTGTCACAAGAAGGGAATATTTTTCAGGTTCAGGTTTTGGACAAATGCACCTGCTGTTGCTGTGTTTGTAGTCAAATCATCAGCAGCAGGTGATGTTGGTAATGGTGTAAAAGTATTCAGATCATTTACTACAGTAAAAGTACTAATACTACATTGTGAAATTACTCCACTACAAGTAAAGTCCTGCATTCAAAACATACTGAAGTACTAAAGTATCAGCATCAAAATGTACTTAAAGTATCCAAAGTGAAAGTACTCGTTATGCAAAAAGGACCCATTGTTATACATATTCTAAAAACAATATTGGATTATTATTATTATTATTATTATAAGTATTATTGATGCTGATTTTATGTAAGCAGAATTTTAATTTTTAAGGTTTGAGCTAATTTTAATTATTTAATATACTATTATGAGGTTTAATTAAAAAAAAATTTTAAAATCATTTTAATTCAAGATGTTTTTTATGCTAAATCTCGACCTGAAAAGTAGCTAGAGCTTTCAGCTAAATGTAGTGGAGTAGAAGTTAAAAGTTACATAAAATGGAAACGCTCAAGTAAAGTACAAGTACTTCAAAATTGTACTTAAGTAGAGTACTTATATGTACTTAGTTACATTCCACCTCTGGATGTTGGTCATTATGATTCTCTATTAACTTTTAATGCACTTAAATAACTTCTTTCACTGCAGTATGAACTTGTTATGTTTGCATGAGCCGCTCTTGAATCATATGTTTAGTTGTTATAATAAATATTGGATTTGTCTTCTTCGAAGTCGTTTGTTTTCTTATAAAAACCTCATTATGCAAGATCACATATGGGTTTGAATATCAAAATTAAAAAGTTGTACAAGACAAAAGAAGACGACTTGAAAATAAAAGAAAGAAATCTGCAAAAAGGTCATATTTTGATGCTGTGAAGTTGTTTGTTTTCTTTTAGTAGAAACCTCATTATGCAGAAAATAAAAGAAAGAAAGGTGGAAAAAGCATTTTGATGCTGTATTTTTCAGGTTCAGGTTTTGGATAAATGCACCTGCTGTTTGGCTTATACGCGAGCCATCAGAAAGATTTTCCTTCAACTCGACCTGCAGGGGAGGAACTGGGAGGAACTGAGCCGATAAGAGATACTGGACGGACACGACGGCACTAAAGCTGCACCAAGACGTGGCTTTTAGCTGGCAGGAGCTCATTTTTGGTGAAGGTGGTGTCTGTGATAAGATGAGGATTTATTTGGAGTCTCCAAGGTGCCGGACTTTAATAAAACCCCAAAGTGACAATGAGTGATGGTGAAGAGGAAGTGTGGAGGAGCTCTGGTTATCTTCACTGCTGCAGCAGTTAGCATCAGCAGACTACTGCTGGTTAACCCTCCTGGTATATTCCTTTCTCATGTTGACATCAGCACCATAGTTGTAGTTCTTCCGTTTTAGGGTTAGGGTTGTTTAAACATATTTCTACCCAATATATCGAATATCACACACTGTCTAATAAATAATTATACTGCATGTATATCATCTACGCTAAAAAAAGACAACAATGTTTGTTTAATGAAGATATTTTAACTAAAACAGGAGAGCAGCGCACTGCATTAACAGTGGAGCGCGATTCAATGAGATTGCACCACACATTCGGTGAACCTGGTCTCACAGGAATCCGTGAAATAGCCACGGATTCGCTTAACTCAAAATCCGTGGAATAGCCATGGAATCACTCAAACTTCCGTGAAACTGACACGGATTTTGCTACAATGCAAGTTAATGACAGTCATATCCCGTGGCTATTCCATGGATATTTTTTCCTTTTGGTTTGTTCCAAGTCACGTGACTTTCAAGGTCCCGGCGGTCAGAACAGAAAACATGGCGGACATTTCTCTCATTTTTAGTGAAAAAAAACAACAATATTTTGACTTAGTTTCTGGATAAAAATGGATTTTGATCACATTTCTAGTGAGAAATATATGTTTTATTTTCTAAATATTCACTCAGTGAGAAAGTATTGTCTTCACAGTGTATTACTAGAAATAAATGTGCAGTATATTACTGTATTCTTGAAAATTTGCAAGACAATAATGTTCACAGTTTAGTCAGTAAATTGCTGAATATTTACGCTACACTGTAAAACTTAGATTTGTCAATAACGGCATTACAAAGCTATAATCACATATTTTTCTATACGTACTTTTGTATATTTTCTGTTCAGATTAAGCTGTAAATTCACATCTGAGGTTCACGGCTCTTACAGCTCATGAAGTCATAAAGGCAGCAGAGTTTTATCTGAACGTGCCAGAGACGGCTCCGTCTTTAACGGCGGTGTGATTTGTGCAGTGGGACCGCACTTCATCCTAACGAAGAGGGACATTAAGCTTCATAAATTTCAAACACAGATCCATCACTTCCTTTGTGGTGATGAATTCCAGCTCTTGGACTTCGCTGTCTGCTCCCGTCAGAGAAGAAATAGGTGTTGTGAGTGTTTAATGGCTCTTGCTTTGGCATCCGGGGAGACTTTTTTAATGCTGTGAATGTTAAACTGCTGAGATTTAACATTGCGGGAAGGGAAAGCATTGCTGGAGCAGCAGGTTGGATCTCTTTTGCCTTCAGAACTGCTTTAATTCTCCCTGGCAAAGATTCAACAAGGTGCTGGAAACTTTCCTCCCACACCACCAACCAATCAGAAACAGACTCGGGAATAAATGTTTCAATATTCGTGAAACTTTAACCCTCTGGAGTCCAGGAAAGCGCCGGAGCACGACTTCTTCACGACGTAAAAACTTCAGCAGCATGTTTCCCTGCTGTCAGCTGAACTCTAAAGTTTTGGCTTTTCCACAAGTTTCCATGTCCAATTTAACGCATCAACTCTTTTCAGCAAAGGTAAAAAACACCTCAACCAAGTGTAATTTTACTTTTTTTGCAGAGATTTTTCTAATTTTGCAGTGTGCGTTTCAACATTTTTAATGGAATCTTTTGTGTTAACTGTTTTTTTGTGTGTTTTTTGTAAATTTTTTTGTGTTTTTATCTTTGTTTTTTTTTTTGTGTGTGTTTTTTGTAATTTTTGTATGTGTTTTTATCTGTGTTTTTTGTATTTTTTTTGAGTGTTTTTTGTGTGTTTTTATCTGTGTTTTTGTGTAATTTTTGTGTTTTTTTTTTGTTTTTTTGAGTATTTTTTTGATTTTTTTGTGTTTTTATCTGTGTTTTTTGTATTTTTTGTGTGTTTTTTGTTTTTTTTGTGTGTTTTTTATCTGTGTTTTTTAAATTTTTGTGTGGTTTTTTGGAATTTTTTTGAGTGTTTTTTTGAATTTTGTGTATTTTTATCTGTGTTTTGTGTAATTTTTTGTTTTTTTGTGTTTTTTTTTTTGTAATTTTTTGTGTGTTTTTCTTCTGGACTTCAGAGGTTTAACTGGTGGAGCGTTCTCGGTGGCTGTTTAGGGAGCAGGATTCATAGAGGGGGACGAGGGCTGTCGTCACCATAGCGATTAATTAGGAGGAAAAGGAGACAGATCTGTGTTTTAGTTAATTAGAACGCAGACAGTGGATTCTCTCCGGGGACGGACACAGAAGTGGAGAAACAGCCAGAAAATAAAAACTGCTGACTGTTTGTTAGAGTGAATTTGTCCCAGAAAACTGGTCAAAATAACACAAAGAAGCCAGTTTGATGACATGTTTAGTCTGTAAACTGTGAACTGTAATGAAATGGGAAGATGGCATTATAATCAATAGTAGTAATCAATAGTGTGTCTCTGCAGACCATGAGACTGCAGATTCAGACCCGCAATTCTAGACCCCTTGTATTTCATGCATTGTCAATGTTTGTATACAAATAATTGGTTTATTAAGACAACATAATGCCATATAGGCTGCATACATGTTGGAAAACTTTCTGCATGCTGTTATTCCCTTTAGTTCTCTTTGTATCAGTAATTGTCCAGTTGTCCTTGTATCTTACTCTCTTTAACCCTCTGGAGTCCATCTATTTATTGAAAATACATGTTTTATTTACAGTAATAACTTTATTTATATATGATATGTAGACAAGCTGAGAAAGCCCGTTGAAAGTGCATCACAGGAGCTTTCACAGTGTGCCATTTATGTTTCTAGACCATTTTTAAAATGTGAATTTTCTTTCTACAATGAAAACTATAACTATTTTTAATTTACATGCAAACAGACTGTTTTGTTTTTATTATTTATTATTTTTTTCTGCTGTTTTTGAGTGTATAAATGGTAAAAAAAAAAAAAAAGTTTTTTAAATGGTATTGGTGTTAATATTTTTGGTTCCTGGCAGCTTTAAACTTTGTTAATTAAAATAAAATGAAAAATCTGACTGATAGCCAAGTTTGTGTGGAGAAAAAGGAGACATGCATGTGATGTAAGGACAGACTGAAAGATGCTAAACAGAGACAGAAATGAATACATAGGAAGTTGATAAATTTGAACCAAAATCTCCTGGACTTCACAGGTTTAACTACGGATCCTGTGGATTACTGTGTGTGCAGCCACCAGTCTTTTTGTTGTTTTTTTGTCATTTTGTGAGACACAAAATGACTCAAAAAGACACAAAATGAGAAGACAGAATGACCAAAAAACCCCACAGAAGACACAAAATGACCAAAAAAGACACAAAATGACTTACAAAGACACAAAAAGACATGAAAAGGATTCAAAAATGGACAAAATAGCCCATAGATACTCCATAGAGTTAACGGCCAGCTAACAGGCTCCTTTAGGATGTTTCGTCCTTTCTGCTCCAGCAGGTGGCGCTTTGCTCTCAGCTGAGTCAGACTAAAAGGAGGTCAGCTCTGAAGAGGATGCTAGCTCGCTGTGTGTCTCCTGACTCACACACACACACACACACACACACACACACACTCAGCACAGAGTTTTCTTTATGACTCGTCTTTCTTTATCTCACTCTGTTTTCATCTGTTGTCTTCTGTCTCTCTCTAACTGTACAGCTTCCTCTGGAGGTTTGGCTCACATCATTTCCCTCATGACTTGGCATCATCCACTGCCCACCGGCGCAAATATACCTTTCAACTCCTCTCTCTTTTCTCTCTCCATCCATCTTCCCTCTCCCAATCTCTGTCTCCACCTGCAGCCATTCATGTCATGTCCCATACACACTCTCCTCCTCGCTGTCTTTAACCTCGGCGCTCTGCATCCTCTCAGCTCCGTCTCCTTTTCTTTCACTCTATAGAAACTCTACAGCGCTCGCTCTCCTGCAGTATCTTCACTGCGTGTCATCAATAATATAAATCTACCGCTTCATATTTGGTTATAAAAGACATTTCTTACACTCCAGTATCACTGCTTGTGAAGCTAAATGTCTTTGATCCTTATTTCATGTGTCTATACGTCCTCTTTGATCGCTGCAACTCAGGATATTTCATATGTAGATTGAAGTTTTTTTCCGTACTGTACAGGAAATCTGGCTCAGCTTTTCCATATTATTGTCACTGAGTTGACTTTAATGGGCCTCAAGCAAGAGGATATTGATATTTTACTCGCTCTTACTTTAATAATTTATACTTATACTTATACTACATATAGGATTTTCAAGCACAAAATGACCAAAAAAACAACAAAAAGACACAAAATGACCAAAAAAAGACACACAGAGACACAAAATGACTACAAAAGACACAAAATTATCAAAAAAAGACACAAAATGACTAAAAAACAACAACAAAAAGACACAAAATGACCAAAATAAGACACAAAAAGACAAAAAACAACAACAAAAAGACACGAAATGACCAAAAAAAGACACAAAATTATCAAAAAAGACACAAAATGAGAAGACAGAATGACCAAAAAGCTTATTTCATGTGTCTATATGTCCTCTTTGATCGCTGCGACTCATATTTCATATGTAGATTGAAGTTTTTTTCCGTACTGTACAGGAGATCCGGCTCAGCTTTTCCATATTCTTGTCACTGAGTTGACCTCAATGGGCCTCAAGTAAGAGGATATTGTTATTTTACTCCCTCTTACTTTAATAATTTATACTTCATATAGGATTTTCCAACACAAAATTGCTGCAGAGTAATGAAACAATGATTAATGCAACAGTCCATTAATGATAAATGGTGCATGGTTCCTAAAACAGGTCTGGATTGCTGGTAAATTGTGTTTATACCTTAAAGGAAATTAAAAATACAAGAAAATTGGTGAATGCTGCAAGTTCTCCTCAATCACTTTTACAAGCAACTTAGAAGTTAATTAGTTCTTTCATAAGGCCCAACATTTTACAGGACTATCAGGACACTAGTTATATTTAAAGGTGAACAATTCTGATGTTACTGATGTTTTTTTGAGTCCAGTATTTAACAGATAATAATAATCCTGCCTGGCTGGAATGCTCCTTAATAACAAACTATAAATGCACAAAGTATGCACTATATAAGGAAACAATTAAAACTGTTTATTAATAATAATAATAATAATAATAATAATAATAATAGGTGAGGTTACCACTAGGTGAGGTTACCTCTAGGTGAGGTTATGGCTAGGTGAGGTTACCTCTAGGTGAGGTTACCGCTAGGTGAGGTTACCGCTAGGTGAGGTTACCTCTAGGTGAGGTTACCTCTAGGTGAGGTTACGGCTAGGTGAGGTTACCTCTAGGTGAGGTTACCTCTAGGTGAGGTTACCTCTAGGTGAGGTTACCGCTAGTCGAGGTTACCTCTAGGTGAGGTTACTGCTAGGTGAGGTTACCACTAGGTGAGGTTACCGCTAGGTGAGGTTACCGCTAGGTGAGGTTACCGCTAGGTGAGGTTACTGCTAGGTGAGGTTACCGCTAGGTGAGGTTACTGCTAGGTGAGGTTACCGCTAGTGAATTAACACACTAATGAATTAAATGCTGACTCATCTATATTTAACACATTAGATTTATTACATCCCTTAAAATCAAGAGGGCTTCGCGACCCCCCGTGGATCTTTGGCGCCCCCCTGGGGGGGTCGGGCCCCCCCGGTTGGGAATCACTGCTTTATATGACGGCACTGTTTGGACTGAACAAACAAAGAAATCGCCGCAGTTTTCAGATGAACACATCACGTTCACAACAGTTTTTACAGTAAATGTGACGCAGACTGTAGAACGAAACTTCGATATCTTCACTTAAAACCTACATTTTTTTTTTATAAATCTTGAATTGGACTCCTTCCACACCAACTTGTAGACACCTGGACAACTTTTATATAAATCAAAGTCTCCCTCCTGCAGAAGCAGATGTGTGAGAGCGTGCATAAAGGCAAATCACGCCACAAGAATAAGAATGGAGCAGCGCGAGACCACGCTGGTATTTGTGTTTCTGCTTCCTATCTTTGATTTCATGGAACACTTCTATCGTTTTGTGTGTTTCTTTTGTTTGCAAAATGCAAATACATTGTTTGCAGCAGAATGCGTCTCCGGGTACAGATTGAGGCTGCGACGGTAAATCTGTGTTGATGCTGCCTTTCATGGCGAGCCAGTTCGGTCATGCACCGTCGTGCTCGCTGCAGCTGTTTATAACGTATGACACGGGCAATATGATTAACTGAGAAGAATATAATTCATCACAGCCGCCTCCTATTTATAGTGCGCTTCACCTGACGCACAGAGAAATAAAAATAGTCTGCCTGCGTCTATATGACTAACTAGATTTGCCCTAATTATCCATATGATGGAGTGTTTTGTAAGTTATTGCATGGGCAAAAAGAAAAAGCACAGTGTTAAGCTTCTTTCAGGAGTAAAAGATAGTGGGCAGACGTGGATTTACAGTTTTTTTTACGACCGCTATGTTCCGTTGTTCAATACTTTTAACGCTTTTTCAAAACTTTTCACACAGTTACCACAACATCAGCCTGTGTGGGCGATACAATTAACACAATTCTTCTTCTTTTGACACAAAATACACACATTTTACACATTTAAAATTAGTTTTAACTCCTTTCAAACACAAGCTCAATCAAGACTAAAACAGGAGATATTAACTGGTGAATTTTCAATCACTTTCACACAGTTTGTCAAAACAGAAAACCTCATGTTCAAAACTAATGGATTGAAGATTACATCGATCACAGCTTCTGCTCCTTTTTCTTTTTGTGTATTTGACAATACAGTAATGAATGACAGCTAAATGCTGATTTTTCCCCCCTCTTTACTCTATTGAAAGTCATTTTCATTTGCATTACAGTAAAGTGTTTATTGCAAATCCTGTCATTTACTGTGAGTGTTGTACAAAAAAAAGGAACAAAATTCATGCCCAACAAATGAAAAATGAAGAACATCATCACAAACATTAATTTACATGTATGAACAATACAATAATCTGTTGATTGTAAAATAAAAAGAAAAAAAAAGTCGATTTGACACATGCAAAGTGATTGAGTTTGTGTTCTTCCATCAGTTGTCAGTGTTTTTTATGACACTGTGCTGTGACTGACTGCGTTTAGTTACACTGCATGATTTTGAGCATGAAATTTACTGTTTGGGGAATTGCGTATTTCAGGTCTGATGTGCGTTAACAGTTTTGAAAAAGTTTTTAAGGTTCTGACAAACGGGTCATAGCGGTTGTAAGAAAACTGTAGGCGTTAAAAGTGTAGAAATGAGGCAGATGTGAGGCTACCGTCTGTTTTTCTCCCCTGAGAAAACCTGTCTGTTGTGTTAAGCTTCTATTTGTCACCTGACACCGCACAATTACATTATCTAGGACAAATAGGTTGACCCGCACGCACACGGCAATCATGAGTTAAGGATTATATATTATACCATAGACCTCCGCTGCTGCACAGCTGTTTGAAGGCCACATGGGGTGTTTACAGTGTATACATACAGTATCTGCAGGGCGGAGATCTTGTCTTTCAGCACTTCCTGGGCCTTGTTGAAGTCGGACAGCATGTTCTGTGTCTCTCTGCTGTGGGCGGCGCTCATTTCGGCGAGCTCCCTCTCATGCCTCTTTGTCAGCTCTTGTTCATGAGCCCTGAGGAGAGAAAAGAGTGGACAGGTCAGCCTCTAAGTGCCTGTTAAAGTCAACTAACAGGAAACAAACAATCTAAACAATAGGGATGATGCTTCAAACACAACTGGCCGTCGTGTAAGACAGTAGTTCTCAACCTTTTTGAGTCGCGACCCCCAATTTAACATGCATGTTGTCCACTCACTGAACAGAATCTCACAGTTCAGATCATACAAACTCACTTGACACGAAGAATTTTTGGACAAATAATGAAGCAGACAACAACTAAAACATCTCTCTGTCTGTGCATTGATATCTTTTTTTATATTTTATTGTTACTTTTAATCTAAGTCTTTGCTATAAGTATAAAGGTCCATTCTGACCTCCTGAGTGTGTAACAGTCAGCTTCAAGCCAGAGACTCCTTGGAAAGTAACAACTTGATACTTTGGGATTTGTCAGAAAAGACACAAAATGACCCAAAAAAAAGACTCAAATTGACCACAAAATGACAAAAAATGACCACAAAAATACACAAATTGACCAAAAAAGACACAAATTGACCAAAAAGGACACAAAATGACCAAAAAAGGAAACAAAATGACCAAAAGGGACACAAATTGACCACAAAATGATCGAAAAAAGACACAAAATGACCAAAAAAGACACAAAATGGCCAGAAAAGACACAAAATGACCAAAAAAAGACACAAAATGACCAAAAAGGACACAAAATGACCAAAAAAAGGACTTTAAATGTCCAAAAGGACTAAAACACATTAACACATGGACACTTTAACACATTGGAGACAGAGCTGACTTCCAAAATGATTTGGCCCCCAGAAATCATCTCGCGACCCCAATTGGGGTCGGGACCCCAAGGTTGAGAATAGCTGGTGTAAGAGCCATAAAACACTCTGAGGTGTCCTGATACAGAAAATAACAGCAATTTAATCATAAAAATACTCAATTACAAGTGAATCGTGCAATAAATATCTACTTAAATAAAAAAAGGGTAGTATTATCAGCTAAACTGCCCAGATATAAAAAGTAAAAAAAAAAAAAAACTAATTTTGCAGCAGAATAACACTGTTTAGTGTTTAATATATATTATATAACTGGATTATTATAACTTTTCAACACAGAATTATAGTGTTTTTTTTAATCTAGTTTTAAATAGTTTTATATCCAGTCAGTTAAATTTAATGTACAACAATGCATCATTTTAATGTGCTCATTTAAAGGTTTATAAAATTAGCTGTGAAATTAATGTTGCATGTTACTCAACACACGGATCAAGAGTTTAAAGTCACTGTGGTAAAATGCAGCCACCTCACGGATAATTAAAACTATAAAACAACACAGAAATGACAACAAGGTCACCATGTAATAAGAAAAAACATTAGAAACTCTAACAAAAAGGAACATTTTGGAACCTAAAACAGCAAATTTGAACTATTTAGCCCATTGTGCCTAAACATTATAACATAAATGTCTTTATATTTACAAAAATATATCTACATCAGAATATTCTTTTGGCATCAGCATCAAAAAGCATGTATTGGTCGGGCTCTAGTAAAGAAGAGAGCATGTCAGAGTGGTTTATCTGAATAATGTGCCCTTTAAATAGCAGTTAAATACTGCACCGCTGACTTTAGACCGGGCTTTAGTTGGTCAATGGTGCATCAGTTTCAGCTGCCTCAAGAGAGCAATGCCACACACCTCATTTTAAGTCCCATGGGTGCACAGGTGGGTGCAAGTACATTTGCAACTGTTGGGAATAAAAATGACAGCTGTGTCAGTCTAAAAGTGAAAGTGATCAGCCATTTTACATTGGTTTTAACCCTTTGATGCACAACATGGGTCTAAAGTGACCCGACAAAGTTTCTATATCTTTGCAATAAATTAATTTCATCATTCAATATTGCAGGTTTTCCTCAAATAACTTGTTTTTGATCATCATACAGCCTCATTTTTTGTTTTCATTTCTTACTTTTTGAATAAAAAAACTTTTTTTTTTAATCACTACACTTCTAATGCACAAGGTCATTTTTGAAAGAAGAAGACACAAATATTAACTATCCTATTTTGTTAAATTGGTGTTTTTTCAAATGGAAATTATCATTTGGTGGCTCTAATAAGTCTCAAATGTTAAAATATGTGATGTTCAAATGTAATCTGGTGGTTCTAACAACTCTTTTAAAGTTAAACCTTCAAAATAAGACAAACATAGTTACACATATACTCAAATTGTTAATTTAGTGAATCACTTTTTGTATCACTACGCTTCTAATGCACAAGGTCATTATTGACCCATGTGTGTGAACTTGATGTAATAATTCAAACACTACTTTTCTTCATAAAGTATGAAAGGAAAAATGGATATAATGATCTGTTGTAATAAAAAAAATAATAAAAAAGATATTCAAACACACAGCAGCATTAAATAACATGGGAAATGAATGCGGGTCATTTTTGACCCATGTTGTGCATCAAAGGGTTAAGATAGGACTTCCCGGCTATTGCATGTTTTTATATGTCACATCAGTAAAAAACACCCCAAACAAAATCCTTTCTATTCATGAAGCTGTTTGAATGAAGCCAGCCACATCAAGATTCAAGCTCGCCGACCAAAAACGCCTTTGGTGGCTCAGGATTGGAATAACGCAAATTTTTAAATGGCTGACATTTCCATTTAAGTCTTAATCAGGACCTGCAGACTCTCCTCTCTCTGTCCGTCTCTCCCAGGAGAAGCGAACATAATGGATTGTTCCACAGAGGAAACACTGGCGAGATTAGAAAAGGGAGATAGATGCACACAGAATGAATTCCTCGAGCAGAATTGCATGAAAACATACTATGAATGTAATTAGACTAAATGATTACTTTTCTGAGTTTGCACAAAAAACCATCAGAGGACGGAGGAAAATGCACCAAAACATGAATGTGATGTGGAACATAATGTGAAACATGCACAGAGTAATAAATAATAATAAATTCTTTTCCTTATCAAATATGTTCAATTTGCACATGTAGAAGGTTCCTGCTATGGGAGGAAAGGAGCTAAAGTAAGACGAGGAGGAGGAGGATGGGAAATGGGAATAAAAGATGATAATAATTAAATGAGGAGGAGAAATAGGCTGATGAAAGGGATGTGAGGGATGAAGGAGAAACATGGATGTCTGTCTGCCTCTCACTCTGACTGGGCCAACTCTCCCCGAGGGCCGCACATCTTATCTCTCTCTCTCTCTCTCTGCTTCCTCTTTATTTATTTATCAGCCTATTTTTATCCCTATGACCAGGATTCAGACGGGGAGTTGCGTAACACGGGGAGAAATGTGCTGCGCATGGGCCTGGCATCACACAGAGAGAGAGAGAGAGAGAGAGAGAGAGAGAGAGGAGAGAGAGAGAGAGAGAGAGAGAGAGAGAGCGAGGGAGGGAGTGTGAGACAGAGAGAGAGAGAGAGAGAGAGAGAGAGAGAGAGAGAGAGAGAAAGAGAGAGAGAGAATGTGAGACAGAGATAGAAAGAGAGCCAGAGAGAGGAAGAGAGAGCGCAATACAGAGAGAGAGAGAGAGAGAGAGAGAGAGTGAGAGAGCGAGAATGAGAGGGGGAGAGAGAGCGAGTGAGAGAGAGAGAGACAGAGAGAGAAATCGAGTGAGAGAGAGGGAGAGAGCGAGAGAGAGAGAGGGAAAGAGCGAGAGCGAGAGAGAGAAAGAGAGAGCTAGACAAAGAAAAAGAGAGTAAGAGAGCAAGAAAGAGAGAGCGAGAGCTAAATAGCAAGAGAGAGAGAGAGAGAGAGGGGGAAAGAGCAAGAGAGAGAGAGAGAGAGCTAGAGAGCGAGACAGTGAGAGAGCGAGACAGAGAAGGAGAGAGAGAGAGACAGAGAGAGAGAGAGAGAAGGAAAGAGCGAGAGAGAGAGAGTGAGAGAGAGGGAGAGAGTGAGAGAGAGAGAGAGGGAAAGACTGAGAGAGAGAGAGAGAGAGAGAGAGAGCTAGAGAGCGAAACAGCGACAGAGCGAGACAGAGAAGGAGAGAGAGAGAGAGAGAGAGAGAGAGAGAGAGAGAAGGAAAGAGCGAGAGAGAGCGAGAGAAAGAGAAAAAGAGTGAGAGAGCGAGAAAGAGAGAGCGAGACAGCGACAGAGCGAGACAGAGAAGGAGAGAGAGAGAGAGAGAGAGAGAGAAGGAAAGAGCGAGAGGGAGAGAGCGAGAGAAAGAGAAAAAGAGCGAGAGAGCGAGAAATAGAGAAAGAGAGAGAGAGAGAGAGAGAGACCGAGACCGAGAGTGAGAGAGCGAGAGAGAGAGAGAGAGAGAGAAAGAGAGCGAGAGACAGATAGAGAGAGAGAGTGCGAGGATGCATATACATAAAGACGATCAGTGGATGAAGTAATCAGAGAAGCACCATGGGAGCACACATGTAGAATAACCTTCAAACACACACACACACACACGCACACACACACACATATATACATATGAATCAATAATTTATTCTAATGTGGAGCTGGACGACTTTATAAAATGCACAGCACGCTCCAGGTAACAACATAATTACACAAAATAACCTTCACATGTTCTAATCGATGGGCTCCTGACAGTGGTCGAGAGAAAAGAAAAGGCAGTTTGGGTTTTTCTCTGTCTCTCTTTCATCTCGCTGTGTTTTCATCTGGTCCGGGTTGCAGAACATATCGTCATCCATGTATAACAACAGAAGGAAAATTCAGCTACATGCAGCAAAGACGGGAGAGCAGAAAGAGTCGAGTGTGGGCATTTCTAGACGGTCCTGAAATGCCAGTGATGATAATGTTGTTAAAATTAAAATCTCTTCGGTGGTATTATGGTGTATCAGGGTATTTAGGAATGAAAATGATGATATGATTTTTAATAGCGTCAAAAGTAGAGGCACTATTTCAACTGGTGGTTGTGCTGTTTTTAAAAAAATGTGTAATTCACAGCAGCCACCACTAGAGGTCAGTCTCTTAAGCAGTTTAGCTGAGAAACACAGCGACTTACAGGAGTTTATAAACTAAAATGGTTTATTCGGGATGATACAGTTGAGCCAGCCAACATGGACCAAGTTTTACACACAAATAGCGTCAAATACCTCAGTGAAATGTCATAAATATACGACGGCATACAAGAACAGATACCTCCCAAGTCTTACCTGCTGTGCTATTTATCATTGTAGATTGTTTAAATCTGAGTTTCCCAGTTTTTGGAGATATCGGCTATATGGCACAAATCTACAGACCTTTTTTGAGCCGTTTAATTTAGGAATTATGCAAGAAAGAAAATAGTTCTGTGGAAGGTCTGTGGAATATCTTGAGTAACTCGGTTAACATTTCTGAAAAAGACATTACCGTTTAGTCAGAAGGCTTAGCTAAATAAAGGGGAAACGCCGGACAAAAGCACCAAATTTTTTCCACATACTCTCTATCACCATAGGTTTCAATTTTTGGTAGGAGCCACTTTATTAAGACCGTGGAATCGGAGATGGCACCCATATAAAATCTATGAGAACCAATATATCTTTCAAACCACTTACTCTACATTTTCTGGGTCAAGGAATCATTTAAAGCTATTGAGAATATCACTAGATGATTATTTGATCAAATAGATATGTTCATTTCCTCCCAGACTGGTAGGTTTTCAAGTGCTGCAGCAGAGAATCCTGACTTGAAAATGTTTGGACTCTATGTTCATGGGAGAGTGACGATTATCTGCCATGTACACTGCTGAAAAAAATCAAGGGAACACTTTCATCTCATGTCAGTTTTTGTATATACAACAGAAAATGTAGATTTTGACACCAAGATTGACCTTCTGAGTGGCTTGGAAGATATATTGGTTCTCATAGATTTTATATGGGTGCCATCTCCGATTCCACAGTCCTGATGAAGTGGCTCCTACCAAAAATTGAAACCTATGGTGATGGAGAGCATGTGGAAAAGAAATTGGTGCTTTTTTTTGACCCCTTTAATCTGAAAATCTGGTCCCAAGCCGCCTGACGAGTTGAGTTTTAAACATTTTTGGTGCTTTGAGCATTACAAGGGAAGTTTTATAGTTCTATTATATTCAAGAGAATGCAGATATCTATCTCCACAACTGGGGAACGAACATCAAAACAATCTAGATTGATGAACAGAACTTCAAGTTACAGTTGCTTGTTTCAGTGTCATTTTGTGTTCTTTCCGTTGTTTTGTGTTGTTTCAGTGTCGTTTCTTGTTGTTTCAGTGTTGTTTCAGTGTTGTTTCTTGTTGTTTCAGTATTGTTTCAGTGTTGTTTTATGTTGTTTCAATGTTGTTTTGTGTTGTTTCAGTGTGGTTTTGTGTTGTTTCAATGTTGTTTTGTGTTGTTTCAATGTTGTTTTGTGTTGTTTCAGTGTTGTTCTGTGTTGTTTCAATGTTGTTTTGTGTTGTTTCAGTGTTGTTTTGTGTTGTTTCAGTGTTGTTTTGTGTTCTTTCCGTTGTTTTGTGTTGTTTCAATGTTGTTTTGCGTTGTTTTGTGTTGTTTCAATGTTGTTTTGTGTTGTTTCAGTGTTGTTTTGTGTTGTTTCAGTGTTGTTTTGTGTTGTTTCAATGTTGTTTTGTGTTGTTTCAGTGTTCTTTTGTGTTGTTTCAATGTTGTTTTGTGTTCTTTCCGTTGTTTTGTGTTGTTTCAATGTTGTTTTGCGTTGTTTTGTGTTGTTTCAATGTTGTTTTGTGTTGTTTCAGTGTTGTTTTGTGTTGTTTCAGTGTTGTTTTGTGTTGTTTCAATGTTGTTTTGTGTTGCTTCAGTGTCGTTTTGTGTTCTTTAATGTTGTTTTGTGTTGTTTTGTGTGTCACAACTGTCCAGTTCATTCCTGTTCATTGCAGGAGGAGAAACTAAAGAATAACAGCAAATTCATGGACTACTGCTCTGAATTCATGTGGAAAATATTCTTCAGTTTGGTTGCCAGGTTACAGCACATTAGGATAAGCTGCATTGTACGAACACTGGTCCAGTACCATAGATCCAGCTGTGTGACCATGAATATTTCACAAACCGTGTCAAACATGGAGAAAAAGGAAAGTGTCAGTTTGGCAGATTCTGGTTCTTCCAAGGATCTGAAATCAAGAGTCAGAAGTCTGTTTTCCCATATAAAAGACTGCACCTCAACGCACCACATGGTTTAGATCAAGTTTTTTATTGTGTTGCTCATTATCATTTTGTGTTCTTTCTGTTTTGTGTAGTTTCAATGTTGTTTTGTTTCAGTGTCATTTTGTGTTCTTTCTGTTGTTTTGTGTTGTTTCAATGTTGTTTTTGTGTTGTTTCAAAGTCGGTTTGTGTTGTTTCAATGTTGTTTTTGTGTTGTTTCAAAGTCGGTTTGTGTTGTTTCAATGTTGTTTTGTGTTGTTTCATTATCGTTTTGTGTTGTTTCAGTGTTGTTTTGCGTTGTTTTGCGTTGTTTCAGTGTCATTTTGTGTTCTGTTGTTTTGTGTTTCAATGTTGTTTTGCGTTGTTTCAGTGTCGTTTTGTGTTGTTTCAATGTTGTTTTGCGTTGTTTCAGTGTCGTTTTGTGTTGTTTCAATGTTGTTTTGTGTTTTTTCAGTGTTGTTTTGTGTTGTTTCAGTGTTGTTTTGTGTTGTTTCAATATTATTTTGTGTTGTTTCAGTGTCGTTTTGTGTTCTTTCTGTTGTTTTGTGTTGTTTCAGTGTCGTTTTGTGTCGTTTCAATGTTATTTTGTGTTGTTTCGTGTCATTTTGTTTTGTTTCAGTGTCGTTTTGTGTTCTTTCTGTTGTTTTGTGTTCTTTCAATGTTGTTTTTGTGTTGTTTCAAAGTCGGTTTGTGTTGTTTCAATGTTGTTTTGTGTTGTTTCATTATCGTTTTGTGTTGTTTCAGTGTTGTTTCGCGTTGTTTCAGTGTCATTTTGTGTTCTGTTGTTTTGTGTTGTTTCAATGTTGTTTTGCGTTGTTTCAGTGTCGTTTTGTGTTGTTTCAATATTGTTTTGTGTTGTTTCAGTGTCGTTTTGTGTTCTTTCTGTTGTTTTGTGTTGTTTTGTGTGTCACAACTGTCCAGTTCATTCCTGTTCATTGCTGGAGGAGAAACTAAAGAATAACAGCAAATTCATGGACTACTGCTCTGAATTCATGTGGAAAATATTCTTCAGTTTGGTTGCCAGGTTACAGCACATTAGGATAAGCTGCATTGTACAAACACTGGTCCAGTACCATAGATCCAGCTGTGTGACCATGAATATTTCACAAACCGTGTCAAACATGGACAAAAAGGAAAGTGTCAGTTTGGCAGATTCTGGTTCTTCCAAGGATCTGAAATCAAGAGTCAGAAGTCTGTTTTCCCATATAAAAGACTGCACCTCAACGCACCACATGGTTTAGATCAAGTTTTTTATTGTGTTGCTCATTATCATTTTGTGTTCTTTCTGTTTTGTGTAGTTTCAATGTTGTTTTGTTTCAGTGTTGTTTTGTGTTGTTTCAATGTTGTTTTTGTGTTGTTTCAATGATGTTTTTGTGTTGTTTCATTATCGTTTTGTGTTGTTTCAGTGTTGTTTTGCGTTGTTTCAGTGTCATTTTGTGTTCTGTTGTTTTGTGTTGTTTTGTGTTGTGTCAATGTTGTTTTGTGTTGTTTCAATGTTTTTTTGTGTTGTTTGTGTCGTTTTGTGTTATTTCAGTGTTGTTTTGTGTTGTTTCAGTGTCGTTTTGTGTCGTTTCAATGTTATTTTGTGTCGTTTCCGTGTCGTTTTGTGTCGTTTTGTGTTGTCACAGTGTCGTTTTGTGTTGTTTCCGTGTCGTTTTGTGTTGTTTCAGTGTCGTTTTGTGTTGTTTCAGTGTCGTTTGTGTTGTTTTGTGTTGTTTCCGTGTCGTTTTGTGTTATTTCAGTGTCGTTTTGTGTTGTTTGAGTGTGTTTCAGCGGTGCTCTGAGTCTCACCTGATCTGCTGGTTGGCTTCGCTGCGGATCTTGAGCACCTCCTTGCCCTTGAGCTCGAGCTCTTTGGTCAGGGTGCTGATGTTCTCGTTGAGCGTGTGGATCTGGTGGTCCAGCTGAGCGATGTGGTTCTTCCTCCTGGAGACCTCCTCCTGCAGCTCAGTGATCCGGCCCAACAGCTCACGCTCCTGGGAGGGAAGAGATCAATGTTCGTTTTCATGCTTTAAAGAGTCGATGTCCCACTGTGTCACTTATCCAACATTGATCTTTCATTACTTCCTCACTACTTGACTTCAGGTCAAAACAAAGTCAAGGACACGTTAACGTTTCTCTTTTTTTCCCTACAACCGCAAGTTCAGAGCACATTTACTTTATAATAATAAAAAAAAATAATACATTTGATGTATAAAGCACTTTTTAAAGTTCTTTTCAGGACAAAGGCCGATTAAATCAGTCAATTTAGGTAATACAGAAATTAAATGGAACAAAATCAACAACGATAAAGAAAAATACTAAAATACAATAAGCAATATCGGCAATAAAACTGCCCTGATGACTCCACAGAGGCCAATAAAAACAAACAATTAAAATATAAAAAATACACTAAATGAGAGTACAAGATGAAAACAATAACAATAACAATAATAATAAACAGATAAGACATGCTGAAAATAAAACAGTGTGCTAAAATTAATGTCAGGCTTTAGAAAGAATTGAGAAGCTTCAGTTTAGTTTAGTTTAGTTTAGTTTATTCTGGTTGTTTTACACTTATTCAACTCAAATAAACATATAAAAATATTAAAAAAAGGTTAAGAAGTTATTTCTTTTGAAGTAGGTGTAGTCTCATTATATATAACCATCTTATATTAATTAATTTGTACAGTTCCCTTTAGATTTATCTAATAAAAAAAGTAAGAAAACAACATATATGTATATTATATATACCCAAAAGTACTAAACAAAAATTCATACATCATTTTTACATTTGTTAATCACCTTATTTTTAAATATATATGTATGTATATATTTTAACATTAATAAATGTATAAGACATTTTTATTTTCCTTTTCAAAGCTATTCCACAATTTAACTCCTTTGACTGCTATACATGTTTTTTAAAATAATTTGTTCACTTTTATTTATTTATTTTCTTCTAATCTTTGCATTTGTAAACAGTTTCTCTCAGATCATTGTGACTCACTCTGATTCTGATCTGCAAACAGTCTGGAAGCAATTATTTTTTAACTTCATACATTAATTGTCCTTCTTTTAAAGTTTGAGTTTATAAATAAAGTGTTGTTTGCTTCATGATCATCAGCTCTGTTTATAATTATTTTAGTTCTGTTTATTTTTTTGTATTTTGCATGAACTGAGAAGCACCATATGTCTTATATATTATACTAAGACCAAAGTCTCTATTTAGATCAGGGGCCGCTGGAGGCAGTATCAAAATGACAAAAAAAAGACTCAAAATGACAGAAAAAAACTAAATTACTTAAAAAAGACAAAATTACCAAAAAAGGGCACAGAATTACCAAAAAAGCAACAAAATTATTTTAAAAGAGACACAAAATGACCTAAAAAATACACAAAATTACGAAAAAGACAAAAAAATATTTAAAAAAGATACAAAATTACCAAAAAAAAGACACAAAATTACCAAAAAAAATAAATAAAGGGACCTTCCACACACAACACGGTAAAGTGCCATTCATATAAAACTCACATTAAACTTTCATACCAAGGTGGGGGCCACAAAATATCGTCACGAGGGCCGCAACTGGCCCGCGGGCCGTGAGTTTGAGACCCATGGTATAGATTATATATTGGTATTTGTAAGAGAAAGCTCCTCCATGAAACTGCTCACAAACAGGTCTGTGGATTATCTCGAGTAAGCGGGTCATGATTGAAGAGACATTCATGGTGAGTTTTTAAAATGTGCCATCCAATTCTATTATAATCAACAAAAGAAGGCAGAAATCTCTACAGCCCATCCCCAACACTCACACAAACCAACCTTCACTAACAAAAGAAACATTTTTGGCCAAAAAAAAAGAGAACAAAATATCGGAATGGAGCCACAAACCCTTATTTTGAGCCTTACAATGAAGACAAAACAGCCTAATAAGCCTAAATTAGTCGACCAACATTACTAATAGGTCATAATGCAGGAACCGCAGGAGCAAAATTGCAGGAGGAGAAACTAAAGAATAACAGTGAATTCATGGATCACCGCTCTGAATTCATGTGAAAAATATTCTTCAGTTTGGTTGCCAGGTTACAGCACATTAGGATAAACCGCATTGTTAAAACACTGGTCCAGTACCACAGATCCAGCTGTGTGGCCATGAATATTTCACAAACTGAATCTGACACATCTTGTCAGATTGGAAGATTCTGGTTATTAAAAGGATCTGAAATCAAGAATCAGAAGTCTGTTTTATTGTATATGTGATTGCACCTGAACGCACCACACGGTTCAGATCGATGGGTCAATGACCTGATCTAACCCAGTGTCAGTTGGTGTAACCAGTAATTTTTTTCCCATAAAAATCTGATTATATATATACAGGAAAATAAATGTGAACTAAAATGAGGAAAAAATACAATCCATGTTTACAACACCAAATCACGATGCACCACGGTAACAGCTGTTTATTTATGGAACAAATTGGAGAAAGACTTGAAAACTTGCAATACCATTAACTCAAAAAAGTACTTAAAAATAGGATGATTAATTTATATTAGTTAGAGTAATGAGTGGTGACACGTTATATGCGGCTACTATTTAGGAAAAAGAAAAATCAAGCAGCTTCTTTCTTTTCTCTCTTTTGTGACTGCTTATTTCTTTTATTAATAAATAACAGATTGTACATTTCTAAATTTTAAATTTACTTGAGTTGTAACAGGGTATATAGGTGTAATAAGCTATGCTTCAGCCTTTTCGGGCCAAATGTCTATTATCAATTTTCTTTCTCTGTTTACTTATTGTTTACTGTGACCAATGTTTTTTTCTTCTTTGTTACTTCTGTTTTAATGACATGTATTGAAATAAACGGATACGAAACGAAACATTGCAACACTATGGTATGTAACAAATTTTACATAATTTGTCAAAACTTAAAAAAAATGTTTTTAGGATATGTTCTGCTCAATATTGATGAAATGTGTAAATGCAGAAATACTCAAAAATGTTTTTCATTTGATGGTTTTTTTAGAATGAAGTAGTTAGTATATATATATATATATATATATACTTTTTTCTCAAAATACAATGTAGGTGGATGAAGCATTTAATATTTATAATTTTTTTGGAGAACAGGCTGCACCACAAGTAAGAGGAAAATGTGTATTATTAAAATTTTGTGTTGAACTCTTTAACACGAGTTGAATCAATACATTTCTGAAATTAGAAGCTTCAGAAACAGTAGCAAACTTTGACTATTTTCTCTAATTGTATTTTAAAACATGACAAACTTACTGGAGCTAAAACTAAAGAAGTGGGCAGAATGTGTTTCTTATTAACAGCACAAACTGGAATTACATGAGATGATTAATCTAAACCCAGTGAGTCACACTGGCTGTTAAATGCTGCTAAACTGACACACGAGTGTTAATTAATGACCTGACAGTGAGATAATTAATTATTATTCACTGTCCAACTATGAATTGTACACATAAATACCCGTGTGTAGACTCTCCTGTATGGTTCCTAGTTGAACTATAATTATTATGTAGTACACTTGATTTTATTGCTTGAGGGCCACTTCAGAAAGGCTCCAAAAGAAGAGAGCTATGACCTTTAATTTTTAAAGTTATTATGAGTAAAGAGGCAGTTTTTCACTAGTGGAGTGTGAACATGTGGAGCAGGGATGGGCAATAGGAGGCCCGGGGGCCACATACGGCCCGCACCCTCACTTGAAGTGGCCCTCAGTACAACTACATGCATTTGAGCATGAAATCTTAAAAGTGCAGTGTAGAAATGCACAAAATTACTTCTTGCAATTAATGTTTGTCTGATGTTCTGAAAAAAAAAAAGAAATCACAGTAAGTGGTTATTTTTTATGGTAACACTTTAGATTAGGGAACACATATTCAACATTAATTAGTTGCTTATTAGCATGCAAATAAGTAACATATTGGCTCTTAATTAGTCATTATTAAGTAGTTATTAATGCCTTATTCTGCATGGCCTTATTATACAACCAGTAAGACATTAACTAAGAGTTTTCCCTCAATAACCTCAGAATTACTGCTAATTAGTAGTAAGTAAGGAAGTTGTTGTATATGAGTTATGATCTTAATATGCTTTACTTTGTATGGACTTTATAAGTCTCTACATAGCGGTGAACGAAACCATGGAAACGGCAAATAGCCACCATGATGATTGTCAATCATTACTCTACAAAGTGGCTCATTGGTAGACTAACATTGGCGCAAAGTGACCCACTTTGTAGAGTAATGATTGACAATCTACCTATCTATCCATACAAAGTGAAGCATATTAAGATCATAACTCATATACAATAACTTCCTTACTTACTACTAATTAGCAATAATTCTGAGGTTATTGAGGGAAAACTCTTAGTTAATGTCTTACTGGTTGTATAATAAGGCCATGCAGAATAAGGCATTAATAACTAGTTAATAATGACTAATTAAGAGCCAATATGTTACTCATTTGCATGCTAATAAGCAACTAATTAATGTTGAATATGTGTTCCCTAATCTAAAGTGTTACCTCCTATTTATACTGTTATACATGCATTTGAGCATGAAATATGTTAAGTTACTGCACTGTAAACATATTTAAAATTAAATAAATTTAAAAATAAAAATTATTTGGTTTCTTAAGATAAAACAAACTTAGATTTAGAAGTGTTAGATAATTTATCTTGTTTTAAGAGTTAATTTCTTATTTTAAGCGTTCAACATGCTTATTTCTAGATTTAATAATCATAATTTAAGAAATCTTGTCAAGTGAAATTATCTGTCCATGCAGCAAGATCATTTCCCTCAGATTTGGTGTTTTATCTTGTTTTTAGATACACCTTTTTTGCAGTGTACATGCATTTGAGCATGAAATATGTTAAGTTACTGCACTGTAAACATATTCAAAATAGCAGTTTCATCATATCTGGTTAAGTGCACGCTCCTATATGTGGCCCTGTGGTAGTGAACATGAAACATTGTGGCCCCCTGCAGCATTTAAGTTGCCCATCCCTGATTTAGAACAAGAAAGTACTGGTTCACATGATTAAATTCATTCATAAATGTGACAAAAACAAGATTTCCAGCGCAATGATCACAGTTCTCCGACATCGACAAGTGACGTCCATGTAAACAACAAACAACAACGATCCAAATGACTCACGACTCCCCGCTGAGCTGCTCTTTTCTCCTGACACAGATCTGCTCACTAGTCGTGATTTCAAAGTGAGAACATGAGCAAGTGATTTCTGTCAGCGGGGCTCCAGAGAACAACCAACACTTGAGACAGTGAGTCCACTTTAACCCTTTGATGCAACATATAAACACCTTCTAATGCACAACATGGGTCAAAAAGGACCTGCATTCATTCCCCATGTTATTTCATGCTGGCTGTGTGTTTGAATATATTTTTTATTATTTATTACAACAGATCTTTATATCTATTTTTCCTTTCATACAATGAAAACTATTACTATTTTTAATTTAGGTACAAATAGACTGTTTATAGTTCTTTCATTCATTCATTCATTACCATTAACCGCTTATCCGCAATCGGGTCGCGGGGGCTGGAGCCTATCCCAGCTGTCATTGGGCGAGAGGCGGGGTACACCCTGGACAGGACGCCAGACTATCGCAGGGCTGACACATAGAGACAGACAATCACACTCTCATTCACACCTACGGGCAATTTAGAGTCACCAATTAAACCTAAGTGCATGTTTTTGGACTGTGGGAGGAAGCCGGAGTACCCGGAGGGAACCCACGCTGACACGGGGAGAACATGCAAACTCCACACAGAAGAGCCGCAGGCGGGAGGCGAACCGGCGACCCTCTAGCTGTGAGGCGAGAGTGCTAACCACTACACCACCGTGTAGCCCTGTTTATAGTTCTATTAGTTATTATTATTTTTTCTGCTGTTTTTGTGTGTATAGAAGGTAAAAATAAAATAAAAATCCATAGAAACCTGTGTCTTTTGCTTGTATTGTCAGTTCCTGGCAGCTTTATACTTTGTTAATTAAAATAAAATGAAAAATCTGACTGATAGCCAAGTTTGTGTGGAGAATAAGGAGCCATGCATGTGATGTAAGGACAGACTGAAAGATGCTAAACAGAGACAGAAATGAATGCATAGGAAGTTGACACATTTGAACCAAAATCAAAACCAAAACCAAAATTCTCCTGGACTTCAGAGGTTTAAAGGATAAAGCTGCAATATTCTATATATTTTTTTTACCTTTTCCAAATAAAAACACAAAACCAACAGTGACTTGATCTTTCTAACGGGGATATAACCTCCTCCTGAGTTATAACTCACTCTCTGAGCTCCATTGTAGCTCTGAAACGATTAGAAACATCGAGCCACACTGTTGCACCGGGTGACATGTTTCTTAATTATGATGAACAACGCCACTGGAGCACCAAATGTGTATTAATCCCCGGCTGAAAATAGCCCACGATGAAAACACTATTTACTCCTGTTTGGGTAATGTTTCATAAAAACTACAGCACCCAGCTGCTTAAAGCAATTACAGAGCTTTCTGAAAAATGAAACATCACATGTGGGACAGTTTTATTTAAAGCAGGGGTCTCAAACTCAAATTACCTGGGGGCCGCTGGAGGCAGAATCAAAATGATGGAAAAAAGACACAAAATGACAGAAAAAAAAGACACAAAATGACAAAAAAAAAATTACTTAAAAAAAGACACAAAATGACCAAAAAAAGACACAAAATTACAAAAAAGACACAAAATGACTGAAAAAACACTAAATTATTTTAAAAATACACAGCGTTACCAAAAAAGACACAAAATTATTTTAAAAAGCCTCAAATTAATTAAAAAAAGACACAAATTGACCAAAATAGACACAAAATTATTTTAAAAAGCCACAAAATTACTTAAAAAAGAAACAAAATGACCAAAAAAGACACAGAATTACCAAAAAAAGACACAGAATTACCCCAAAAAGACACAAAATGACAAAAAAATACACAAAATTACTAAAAAAAGACACAATTTATTTTAAAAAGACACAAAATTACCAAAAAAGACACAAAATTACAAAAAAAGACACAAAATTACAAAAAAAGACACAAAATTACCAAAAAAGACACAAAATTACCAATGTTTTTATGGAAAAAAAGCACGGCAATACCGTGTTTTTCTATTTAAAAAACAAAACAAAACGATGATTCACAACTAAAAATGAAAAGTCGTCCAAAGTTCTGGCAACCACAGCGTTACCACCGTTTTCTTACCGTAAAAACAACATTTTTTTTTAAAAGTGTATTTTTACACTGCTGTGTACTTTGTATACATTATTTCAATACAATCACTTTTTAGGATTTAAAATTTTCCAAAGCCTTTTTCCTGACATCAGGATCTATCAGAGATCAACGTGTAAAGCTGCCAGGTTGACTGATAAACTCCACATCCTGATGGAAGCACAGAGCGCCTTGTTTGCCAAATTGATCATTATGATTAGAGGCTTGAATGAAGAGGCAGAGACGCAATCCTGAGACTCACAGTCAAGCGCCACTTAACTCCATCACAATCACATTAAATACCATCAAGTTATTGTCCACTAATGATTCCCCACTCTGCAAAAACCTCATCTCTCTCTCCTCTGGAACAGCCCGTGCCAAGCCCTGTTCATATATCCAGAAGCCATAATGTGGTGTAATAGGCTGGCGGTCACAACCTCCCGTCTCTCTATCTGTCTCTATCTGAGGCCGCCTCAACATCTTTATTTAATGTCATTGGCTGATTTCTGCTGTCCATAAAGCTGGCAGCACAATTAAACACAATGAGGACAGGGCAAATTAATCTTTAATGACTCATTTACTCATTTCACTCTCCATCTAATCAAACTCCTGGCTTCAGTCTGGAGGAGACGAGGCGCCGAGGCACAGAAACACAAACTAACAGGAAAAAAGAAGGAGGAAACTGAACATTTTTTTGTTTTTTTTGTTCAGGCAGGCATTTTTGGGTTGTCCCCTTGATGTTTTTATTACTGTCTCTTCACCTTAATCTCCTCCCTTAGCTGTTTTCTTTAACCCTTAATGGGGCACTCATTGAAATACTTGCAAATTCCAAATTTCAACCCTAGAGAATATTGGAGGATATTACATACAGCCAGAATGTGTAAAAAAACAAACGGACCCGGGGGAGGGGGGTAAAATTTTGAGAAAAAAGTTTACAAGAATGCGCAGATTTATGAGATTTAAAGTGACGAATCTGCGAGAAAATGATTGCTTTTTTCCACTTTTTTCTCTTAAATCTGTGACTTTTTCGTGATTTGCCACTTTAATCGAGTAAATTTGCAGCTTTTTTCCTCGAAATATTGCTGGAAGAAATCCATGTGGTTCTAAAACCTCACAGAGAGACATGAGGACCCCATTTTGGATATCCGATGAAGTTACCTTCGCCCGATAAAAGGTTAATGTACTTTATTACCTGTGTCTTTTTATCCACTGCAGATTTTAATGTGTCTGATTTTTCTTTTAGTCTTTTGTTTATTTTATTTCTGGTTTCTGTAGCACTTTGAGATTTCTTTATGTAAAGTGCATAACAAATACAATTTATTATTATCATTATCATTATTATTATTATTATTATTATTATTATTATTATTAATAACATTTGTTCATTTCAGTGCATATGAAGAACTACTGCATGGGGACTTTCCAAGGTCTCATCTAATCAATTACAGCTCTTGAAACACAGACAGAACAGTTTGTCTCCTGGATGATGAGCTCACTTAACTTCAACAACCATTAAATGACCCTCATGATGACATGATGACTGTCTTTAGAGGGCAAACCTCCTGGATCTGACTCAGTAATTACATTTATTCTGCTGCAATAAGAATATTCATTCAAGTGCAATAATTATGTATGTTCTAGTGCAATGGTTATATTTATTCTACTGCAATAATTATGTTTATTCTAGTGCAATAGTTATATTTATTGTACTGTAATAATTATGTTTATTCTAGTGCAATAATTATATTTATTCTACTGTAATAATTATATTTATGTTTATTTTAGTGCAATAATTATATTTATTCTACTGTAATAAATATGTTTATTTTAGTGCAATGATTATATTTATTCTAGTGCAATAATTATATTTATTCTAGTGCAATAATTATGTTTATTCTAGTGCAATATTTACACTACTTAAAGTGTGATAATTATATTTATTCTAATGCAATATTTAAATTCATACTAGTTTAATAATTAAATGTATTCTAGTGCAACAATTACATTTATTCCAATGCAATATTTATATTTATTCCAGTGCAATATTTACATTTATTCCAGTGCAATATTTACATTTATTCCAGTGAAATAATTACATTAAGTATAGTTTGATAAATTATATTTATTCTACTGCAATAATTGTATTTATTCTAATACAATAATAGTTATTCTAGTGCAATATTTATATTTAATTTAGTCCAATAATTCAATGTGTTAAAGTGAAATAATTACATTTATTTCAATGCAATACTAAGATTTATTAAAGTGCAATAGTTATATTTATTTTAGTGTAATAATTATTTTTTTCCCAGTGCAATAATTATCTACATTATAATACAATATCAACATGAATTCTGGTGCAATAAAAACATTAATTCTAGTGCAATACTTATATTTATTCTCGGGCAATAACAACATTTATTTTGTGCAATACCTATATTAACTAATTAATAATAAGTACAATAATTAGTCTTATACTAGTGCAAAATGACATTGTATCATCTTACTTATTATTTATTTAGTAAGTATTTATTTATTTATTAGGATGTTTGTGTGCTGAAGTTGTTTTGTTTTTGTGCCGTTTTCTTTTATTGCTCATATCTTTATTTAATGCTGCACAAAAACAATAAAGTCTCTCCATCTCTATCTGCGTTTGATGTTGACAATGGCGGCAGACGAGCGGTTAAATTAAACTGTGTTGTTGACTGCGGGCTGGTTTGTGGCGCTGAGCTTCATTTAATCTCTCACACTGTCGCTCCTCCATCACTTCCTCCGTCACCATCTCTCTTCTTTCTAATCTCACTTTCATCTTCTCTACAAACAACTTTGTTAAATAAGCAAACAGGGAGAAGATCTGCACCATTTTTATCTTTGCTCTTTTGCCAGGCGCCCTCTCTATTCTCATTTTTAAGTCTTTGAAAAATAAATAAGTTATTCAAATATTTATCAGGCGAGGACATTAGCTGGCCGGAGCTCTGGACTGAAGCAGGCTGGGATTTACTGATGAACTGAAAATGGAAAAATGTTTTAAAGATGATGTTTTGGTCGGCATTATCCATCCAGTATGACAGAAAGGATTTTATAAAAGAGAAAAAAACTGTTTTTACTTAAAGCTTGTGATGTTTATCATTAGTTTCAATGGACATTTGTCGTGTAAACTTGTTTTAAAAGAAAAACGATGACTTATGATAATGTTCATCAACAACATTTTTTACTATGATTGAGTCGAGACGGCACTGATGTCATTTAACACTAACACTGTAACGATATTAACATGCAATGTTTGCAATGTTGCAATGTAGTTTAAAAAATGAAACTAATCAAAAACAGCATATTTTCAGTGCAACAGTTAAGTGTCTGCACAAACAATATCAGGGATACACTCGCAGCACAAAACAAGCACGATCAAGGGGAGTTTTTACTGTGCAAAACGTTAAAGGTATAATGTGCAGGATTTCCTTTAAAAACAATGTATAGACTAAGGCCCCGTTTACATGAGGACGCTTGCAGGTAAAAACGACAAAATATTTTATCGGAAGTGCCTTTGGTTTAGACAGTGACGCTGTTTTTGGGGCTTAAAAACGCAAAAAATGTGAAACCAGCCTCCAAAGTGGAAAAGTTAAATCCTCTCCTCCGTAGTGTGTCGTCTACACTGACAAGACGCAAAACTCTGCTCAGATCTGCTCACGTCACGTATGTGTTTACGTCACATACATGCTCCAGTACAGGAAAATAAACAAAGGTGGGATTATTTCCATGTGTCGGACCTTCAAGCTGCTCTGGCAGCTCTAATAAACTTACAGGAGTCTTTCCACCCAAATGTACAGGATATGTACAGATAGTATTAGTGAACAGAGAAGGATCTGGAATTACCTCCATCACATTTAGGATGCACCGATTGGTCGGAGGCGAGCCAGACGGCTGTGAACGAGACCTGGGAGATCTAGTGATGGTGGAGAACTTTGTGGAAGGAGTAGCTGATGAAAAATGTGTGGCGTGAAAACTTCCACATGCCCAAAGATGCTCTTATCGCTTTAAGTGATGCCGCCTGGCTGCATACAATCGAATTTCACACACTTTAGCGTCACCGTATGCAGCAGATTTCCTCCTGAAAACGCTCGTCTAAACGAGGAATAAAAAGTGAAGACACGACGCCACTTTAGCGTCTTCTGTTCAGACCGTCATCATGTAACCGTAGCCTAATACAAAAGTAATTCCTGTCAGTCATCCTTATGACCCACTAGACTGGTGTGTGTGTGTGTGTATCTGCAGAGAGCCAGCCCTCTGCCTATCCCTTCAGGGAAATTGTCTTAGGACACAAAGCTACAAAAGCAGTGGACAAAACGCTGAAAAAACACTAAGTAGAATGACGGAAAATGTTTGCTTTCACTTTTGTTATGTTTAGTGAGTTTATTATTGCAACTATTTAATATTTGTAGTACCAAATCTTAAGTGTATTCTGGATTGTATATCGTCATGCTGTTATAATAATCGCCTAAGATTTCTTTTTTTTTTTTCCAGTGCAAGAACAGCAGACCAACAATAATTGCAAGAAGTAATTTTGTGCATTTTTACACTGCACTTTTAAGATTTCATGCTCAAATGCATAGTTATACTGAGGGCCACTTCAAGTGAGGGTGCGGGCGGTATGTGGCCCCCGGACCTCCAATTGCCCATCCTTGACTTAGACTAAACATTAATAAATAGTTGAACAAATGAACGCGTCACTGTCCAAATGACTGAAAACTACAGGCCTGAACAGTCTGATAACAGAAGGACAGATCTCCTGAATCATCATCTGTCTTTTACTTAAATGTTCTCAATTAGCTTCACACTGTTTTCTGCCAAAGTCAGTGCAGTTTCTGATCTCTCACAGAAAATAAGTGCTCTCCTCTGGTTGAAGTTGAAGTGGGAGGGACTTTGTGGACTTTTTTTTTGCCCCGAGTTTGCCTCTCAGGCTACTTACAGTCCACTCCACCTTATTACTGGAGGCTGTTGAGACTGAATGCAGCCTGCAGACAGAACTCAGGGCTGACATGAGCACTGCCACCTCCTCAGATTTATTTCAGCTAATTAAGTCACTTAATTAATAACAGTGAATATGCAACTGGATCAGTGAAGATGCAAAAGAAACTGTCATAATTTAGCTCTTTCAAGTTGATGCTTTTTAACATTTATGTATCTTTTTTCCCCCCACAATAACTAATTAAATTCTGATACCAAATATTCACCAGTGAGATAAAAACATTTTCAGAGACTTTAACTGGAGATTAGTAAAGTATTTTAGTCTCTATCAGGTCTGTTGATGTGAAATATAAAAATATTTTGACCAGGACAAAAATGATGTGAGAGAAAATGACAGCGCTTCCAAGACACTTTAAATATATTGATAAAAAATAATGAATAATTCTGAAGTTCAGAGAGGAAAAAAAAGACAACATGAAAAATAGAACGACATCATGGAAATAGAACAGAAAAGACATCAAGACGTGAAGAGATGCTGCTGATGTGATAATTGATCAGGCAGCTTTGTTACATCAAACAAGTTAAGTATCTCCAGGGAGACAGATGACACACACACACACACACACACACACACACACACACACACACACACACACACACACACACACCCTGCATTCCATCAGCCTCTTCCTCCCGTCTGTTAAGTAATTGGAGGTATAAAAACATTATTTAACGCAGCGTGACGACTGTCTGCAGCTGAGCTCTTCCACTCTGATGACTCAACTCAGGAAGTTTCAGTTTATGTGCCATCAGGGCTCCGGCAGAGTAAACAAGGAATCAACGTAAACACAAACTATCTCCGAGTTCTTCACATCAGAGGTCGGACGAGATCTGGAGGATTCGTCCTATACCTCTAGGATCAAATTAATCTTCAGATTCACAGCTTTCAGATGATGTTCACTGCTTCTATGTGACATTTATTGTTGACCTTCTATCTCCCCCTAAACATCCACTGCCCACAACCACCAATTCTCAAAAAAAAGGACCTCAAACAGAAACTGGTTGAACGTAAACCAAAACAAAAGGTGTATGAGTGTTTCCTTTTGACATTCTGTGAGATTCTTTACTTTAGTTTGTTTAACTCTATGGAGTCTGGGGCTATTTTGTCCATTTTTGAATCCTTTTTGTGTCTTTTTTAGTAATTTTGTGTCTTTTTTTGGTCATTTTATGTCTTTTTTTTTGTCATTTTGTGTCTTTTTGTTGGTCATTTTGTGTCTTTTTTTGGTCATTTTGTGTCTTTTTTGTGTCTTTTTGTGTCTTTTTTTTAGTAATTTTGTGTCTTTTTGTGTCTTTTTTTGGTCATTTTGTGTCTTTTTGTGTCTTTTTTTGGTCATTTTGTGTCTTTTTTTAGTCTTTTTGTGTCTTTTTTTAGTCATTTTGTGTCTCTTTTTGGTCATTTTGTGTCTTTTTTTGGTCATTTTGTCTTTTTGTGTCTTTTTTTGGTCATTTTGTGTCTTTTTTAGTCTTTTTGTGTCTTTTTGTAGTCATTTTGTGTCTTTTTGTGTCTTTTTTGGTCATTTTGTGTCTTTTTTTGGTCATTTTGTCTTTTTGTGTCTTTTTTTGGTCATTTTGTGTCATTTTAGTCCTTTAGTCCAACATAAAATGTGATTTTGAATCTTTTTTTACTTTCAAAACACTATCATGCTCAATAAAGAATTTTAAATGTTGCAAATGTGAACAAAGGTTGCAAATCTAACATATAAGAGGGTTCCATCCAGTTCTATCATTTTATACTAAATATATTTGAGCTTGTCTCCAGTTTTACTTGGTATATCATCATCAAACTGAAACTGGCCTCATGGAGTTTACAGCCAGAACTTTAGAGGTAAATTTACAGTAGGGCTCCACGCTGCTTTGTTTTCTAGTCTGGATGGAGTCAACAAGTCATGATCAAGTCTCTGCTTGAATACATCTTACTGCTAAAACTAGGCTGGTTGGTGTCGTTTTGGAAAATTTGAACATATTGATTTCCAATACATACATGCAGAGAACAGAAAGAGGGATATATTCTGATTATTTTTAATGAATTACTAAGATAATGATGCTGCACAGGATTTCTATTATGTAAAAATTAGAACAAAAGAACAACAAATAAACAGCGTGAAGCTTCAGAGATCTGAGCTGTTTCTGCTGCAGCGTTCTGACTGACAGCCAGTTCACACCGCAACGCTCCACTGTTAGCCTTTATTGACTCTCTATTGCCGTGGCAACTGTAGATGAGAGGGAGTGATGTCAGAGCGTGGGGGACCGAAGACGACCAGCTGTGATCCTCAGATACAACATCTGTATCACAAGGTGATGAGAGAGGAAGTCGTGGTGTTTGGGGTAATTAGGAAGATTTACGGGAGACGGTGAGAGGGCAGCCTGCTGGCGGGGTGTGTGTTCAGAGTGTGTGTGTGTGTGTGAGTGTGTGTGTGTGTTCGGAGTGTGTGTGTGTGTGTGTGTGTGTGTTCGGAGTGTGTGTGTGTGGGTGTGTGTGTGGCACGCTGGCTGTCTGATTTCTGTGTGACAGCCGGCACAGAAAAATATTAAAAATAAATCCAAGTAGAATTACCGCCTCGTGGTTTTATGCCAACAAGTTGCAGTTAATCCATGTCAGTCCGGACTCATAAATAATATAATGATATATATATAACATATCAACACCCTGTTAAAATAATCGCCTAAGTCATTATTTGAAGTTTTGCAGGAAACACAAAAAACTTCACCAAAAGTGTAACATATGACATTTATTGATCATTTCACTCAAAAAGGCTGTAACAAAGGATGGCTATTGGCATAGTAATAACACTGTGTGTAAATTAAGTCACTTAAGAGAAATAAATGACTTTTTTTTTAACATGCCTTTGTGACTTAAGCAAGATATGGTAACACTTTATTTTGAAGGTGTCTACATAAGAGTCACACAAGCCTGTCAGAAACATGACATGACAAGTATCATGATGTTACTTCAAAGTGTCATTAATGTTTATGACACACTCATGTCACTCTTATGTAGTGTAGTACTTTAATGTTTTTCAGTAATTTTGTGTCTTTTCTGGGTCATTTTGGGTCTTTTTTGGTAATTATGTGTCTTTTTTGGTCATTTCGTGTCTTTTTTAAGTAATTTAGTGTTTTTTTGGGGTCACTTTGTGTCTTTTTTTGTAAATGTGTGTGTCTTTAGGTCATTTTGTGCCTTTTTTGGGTCATTTTGTGTCCTTTTTTTCAGTAATTTTGTCTCTTTTTTGGTCATTCTGTGTCTTCTATGGTCATTTTGTGTCTCTTTTTGGTCATTTTGATACTGCCTCCAGCGGCCCCCAGGTAATTTGAGTTTGAGACCCCTGGTGTGCATTATTCTCTCCATGGTAAATTATTATAAAGAGTTGACTCTGTTGCCTGACCTGGTGGAAATGCACTGTTACAGCCTATTCCTTCTCATTATCACAAACCTGCTGTATGCCTGGTGAACAAAATGCTGCAAACTAATGTATTTTTAGACAGTGTGCAGGAGTTTGTGTGCAACTTCTGACCTCCTCGTCCCTCTCCAAGGATCATGAAAAAGTTGTGTGAAATATTCTTCTGTTCTGAGCAAACATACTGGCATTACAAACATCTTATCAGCAGATCCCACATTAAGTGTGTATTAGACAGGTTTCTCTGCTCTAGAATAGCTTCCTCAGAGACTGTGGGGGAATGTGTGAGCAGAGATAGTAATAGTGTGAAAAATTATTCAGAGGTGTCTACACACTGTGGATTCATTCTAATCCATGGGTCTCAAACTCGCGGCCCGCGGGCCAATTTGCGGCCCATGTGACGATATTTTGTGGCCCCCACCTTGATATGAAAGTTTAATGTGAGTTTTATATGAATGGCACTTTACAGTGTTGTGTGTGCAAGGTCCCTTTAATTACTTTTTGGGAATTCTGTGGTTTTTTTTGGTCATTTTGTGTCTTTTTTAAGTAATTTAGTTTTTTTTCCTGTCATTTTGTGTCTTTTTTGGTCATGATGTGTTTTTTTTGGTAATTTTGAGTCTGTTTTAAATAATTTTGCGTCTTTTTAAAAATAATTTTGTGTCCTTTTTAAATAATTTTGTGTCTTTTTGGGTAATTCTGTGTCGTTTTTAAATAATTTTGTGTCTTTTTTTGGTAACTGTCTTTTTTGGTAATTCTTTGTCTTTTTTTGTAATTTTGTGTCTCTTTTAAATAATTTTGTGTCTTTTTTTAGTAATTTTTGTTTATTTTTTTGGTCATTTTTTGTCATTTTTTGTAATTTTGTGTCTTTTTAAAAAAGTAATTTAGTGTTTTTTCTGTCATCTCGTGTCTTTTTTTTTCTAATTTTGTGTCTTTTTGGTCATTTTGTGTATTTTTTTTTCTTTTCTGTCATTTTGTGTCTTTTTTTTGTAATTTTGTGTCTTTTTTTGGTCATTTTGATACTGCCTCCAGCAGCCCCCAGGTAATTTGAGTTTGAGACCCCTGTTCTAATCACACAATCTGATATGTGACCAGAACGTCGTTCATCACAGAAGCTTTGTGTATTTTTTTTATACGTGTGCGGCTGTAAAGTTCTGATTCATCTTCATTAAGTCGTCTGAACAGATGGTGCAGGTGTCTGGGTGATAAATGGCGTCCTACCTGTATCCGGTTGTTCTCCAGCGTTTTCTCCAGCTCCAGCTTGGCGACGGCCGACTCCTGCTGGTGGGTTTGTCTCAGGTGTTCGATGGCTGAGGCGTGGATGTGGTTCAGCTCCGATCGCAGGGAGGCTGACAGGAGAAAACAGGATGTTCAAACAAGTGATGGGAGTGATTAACCCATGATCGATTAATGGTCTGTGTATTTTTATTATTTAAATTTTATCTCTGTTGGAATGAACTTTCAAGCTACACTGGATAATATATATTATAGGAGTAAAGGCAGATCCACATTACAAATGACGTTTTTAATTATATAAATTATCTCATATAAAATTTTACTTTAAGAGCAGGGAAGGGGAGGGGGAAGGAAGGTAAAGGAGAGGAAGAGGAGGGGGAGGGGAAGAAGAAAAAAAAGGAAAAAGAAAAATCAAGCAGCTTCTTTCTTTTCTCTCTTTTGTGACTGCTTATTTCTTTTATAAATAAATAGCAGATTGTACATTTCTAATTTTTAAATTAACTTGAGTTGAAACAGGGTATATAGGTGTAATAAATGTCTATTATCAATTTTTTTCTCTGTTTACTTATTGTTTACTTTGATCAATGTTTTTTTTTCTTCTGTTTTTTTCTGGTTCTAGCCACGTCATTAACTTGCATTGTAGCGAAATCCGTATCAGTTTCACGGAAATTTGAGTGATTCCGTGGCTATTCCACGGATTTTGAGTTAAGCAAATCCGTGGCTATTTCACGGATTCCTGTGAGACCATGTTGAACTAAAGGTACATGTGTTTGGACAAATATAATGATAACAACAAAAATAGCTGATAAGAGTTTAATTTATGGGCTGATATCTAGACATTTTCCATGGTTTTCTTGATAATGATTTTGGTTATTATGAAAGGGGCGCCTGGAATGCCCTGCTTAGCCTGCTGCCCCCGCGACCCGGCCCCAGATAAGTGGACAGAAATGGATGGATGGATTAAAATGAACAAGAAATTGAAGAAAAAGGGCGGTCTAATCATTTTTTTCCCATGACTGTAGATGCTGGAGTGGGCAGGTTTCCATCCCTAGTTCAAACAAGTGATTTTACAGCCTCCTGCAACCTCTAGTCTGCTCGCAAAGAAGGAAAAAGAAGTGTTCATTAGATGCAAAGGAATTTTTATGACGAAATAAATAAATAAAGTCTTTTTTTTTTTTACTTTGCACATAAAGCAGAGTGCTTGGGCTGCTTTTCCCTGAGTGGCCTTTAATCCTCACTCCAATGAACAACTTTCATTGCAAACAGTCTAATGGTTCAGAGGAGCACGTAGAGGGAACACACTCGCTTATTAGCTTTCCACTTCAACGTGAGACAGATTTATAATGGCAGAATAAAAAATAAAGCGGGTGGAAGCTGGCCACTGAAAATATATAGAAGAAGAAAAACGCCTGCACACACACATTCACACACACACAGAAGATGAGGGGAAGTGAGAGAGGGAGAGATAAAGAGAAAAGAGGTAATAAAAGGATGTCAGGATGTGGGAAGTGAGAAATAGATGGGAGCAGCTCTCCAGTGTCAGGACCATGACATGAAGGTTAATGGAAGAGCATTTATCACAGCACAGGACTGGGGAGAGCGTTCTGCACTTTCCAGTTCCAGACTTTCTGCTAATATTCTCACAGGTTTAACTCTTGTTCCTACATCGTATCTCACTGTGTGTAAAGCACAGACAGCTGCAGCTTTAACCCTTTGGAGTTTTGGGCTATTTAATATTGTTGAATATTAACTGAATCAAAAATCAAATCAAAATGACTTTATTCATCCCCGAGGGGAAATTCAGTTAGTCTGGTGGAATCTCTGTTAGAATGAGACAGCCAGATGGCTGAAGGAGAGAAGGATCTTTTGTATCTCTCCGTCCTGCAACGGAGAGAGAGAGAGGAGCCGTCCACTGCTGTTTTTTTTGGTTCATAAAGGTTTTGTGTAGCGGATGATCTGGGTATTTCAGGATGGCCTTGAACATCTTGACAGGTCATCTCTCCACCAACTCCTCCAGTGTGTCCAACCTGGCTCTAACCACAGAACCAGCTCTTTAGACCAGTCTGTCCAACTGCCTTCATCTCTGTGTCTGATGCTGCCTCCCCAGCAGACTGCAGCATTAAATAACACACTACCACCACAGACTGATAAAACATCTGCAGCATCTTACTACACATGTCCAGAGATCTGAGCTTCCTTAAGAGAACGAGACGGCTCTGCCCCTTTTTGTAGAGAGCGTCTTTGTTTAGGGACCAGTCCAACTTATTATCCAGGTATACACCTAGATACTTATAACTTGGCACCACCTCCATGTCCACCCCACAGGTATTCACTGGCTGAAGGGGGGCTTGAACCTGCGGAAATCTATGATCATTTCCTTAGTCTTTGAGGTGTTCAGTAGGAGATAGTTCTTGTGACTCCAGTCACTGAAGGCTTCTATCAGATCCCTTTATTCAGATTCCTGTCCATTCCTGATACACGCCACAATAGCAGTGTCGTCCGAGTACTTCTGGATGTGGCAGGACTCAGAGTTGTATTTGAAGTCAGTGTGTACAGTGTGAACAGGAGTGGAGCCAGAACAGTGCCTTGTGGAGCCCCTGTGCTGCTCATTAATGTCCCAGAAACACAGTTCCTCAACCTGACAAACTGTGGTCTTCCTGTCAGGTAATCTGTGATCCAGGAGATGAAGGAAAGATGGACACATGTTGAAGAGGAGGAGGAGCAGCAGCATTGTCATTGGGTGAGGCCGCTGTATCGAATCTATAGAAGAACTGGTTGAGTTCATCAGCTCTTTCTCCATCACCCGCCACTGGCTGTCTTTTCTTGTTGTTGTAGCCAGAGATGGTGTTGATTTCTCTCCACATTTCACGGATGTTGCTGTTCTGTAGATTTCTCTCCAGTTTCTTCTTGTATTCCACCTTTGCCATCTTTAATCTCTTCTTCAACTTATATTGTACTTGTTTGAGCCGTGCTTTGTCACCATCTCTAAAAGCTGCCTTCTTCTCATTGACAATTGCCTTTAAATCACTAATAATCCAAGGTTTGTTATTGTGGAAACAGCGTACAGTCCTTGTGGGTATGATTGTGTCTCTACAGAAGTTGATGTAATCAGTAAAGCAGTCAACCTGTCTGTCAATGTCCATACTGTTCTCCTCTGTTTACAGCAACACATTGCAGTCTGTTCATTCAAAGCAATCCTTTAGAGCCTCAGTTGCCTCTGGTGTCCATTTCCTGACTGTGAGTTTAGTTGGAGGCTGCCTCCACACACAGGGTTTGTAACAAGTCTCCAGAAGAACTAAGTTGTGGTCCGATCTTCCTATAGGGGGCATGGCAGTAGCTCTGTAAGCTTGTTTGACATTAGCATACAGCAGATCAAGGGTTTTATTTTCTCTATTGATGCTTCTTTCTATTTTTGCTGCTGTAAAGCTCCATTGTGGGACTAATAAATGAATATCTTATCTTATCTTGTATCAATGCTTTCATATGATAATATCTCCTCCACATGAGTGGTAGTAGTTTTGTTTTTACTATTCTGCATATAAAGTGTCCCTTTTTTTAATTCCAGCAGCGTATGTGCAGAAAAAAGTGCACTTATATCCCTGTTTACTACATGAAAGCACAGAGGTTTTACTTTCAAGTGTTTTCTCCCAGTGTGACCTCAGTTTTTATACAGTAAAGTCTGTGCACACTGATTGAAACCCCCAAATCTGTGCATATATTTGTTGAAAAAGAAAATGTGCCAAGAGGTGACGGGAGGGTGAATGTTTCTAATGCATGCACACACACACACACACACACACACACACACACACACACACACACACAGTGACACACACTCTAAGACCTTACCCAGCATGGCTTTGCCCTCGTCCTCCAGTTCAAAGCGGAGTGTTTGCAGCTCTTGTTCTGACTGCTGTTTGAGCGTCTCGATGCTCTGGCGGTGAGCCTCTCTGAGAGACTGCAGCTCTGCATGGTGATGATGGCGGAGACGCTCCTCCAACTCCTGATGGAGAGATGAAAGAGGGGCGGAGGAGGGCGAGAGGGGACAAGAGAGAGGAACAAAGAGAGGTGCAGTAGAAGAGGCAGAAGAGAGGAAAAGACAGAGGGAGGGAGGGCCACAGGGAGAGAGGAGGAGGGAGAAGTTTAAGACGTAGGGGGAAATGAGAAAAGGAAGAAAATGGAAAAAAGAGGGAGAGAGAGACAGAGAAGTGTTTTAGCATCGTTTTAAATCCTCTATAAAGGCTGAAGGAGAAGAAGACATCGTGTTTACATCCAAAAACAAAGGGTTATCTCTTTGAACATGTAATATATCGTCTTTGTACGGTTTTAGATAAAATATATGTCCCAAAAATTTGCAAATTTGCACGTTTTGTTTTATTTACCTTATGTCAGGGGTCTCAAACTCAAATTACCTGGGGGCCGCTGGAGGCAGTATCAAAATGACCAAAAAAAGAGACAAAATGACAGAAAAAAAACTAAATTACTTAAAAAACACACAGAATGACCAAAAAAGACACAAAATTATTTTTAAAAAAAGACACAAAATTATTAAAGAGACACAAAATTATTTAAAAAAATACGGACAATTATTAAAAAAAGACACAAAATTATTAAAAAAAGACACAAAATTAATAAAAAGAGACACAAAATTATTTAAAAAATAAGGACAATTATTAAAAAAAGACACAAAATTATTACCACGACAAAGTGCCATTCATATAAAACTCACATTAAACTTTCATATCAAGGTGGGGGCCACAAAAGGGCCGCAATTGGCCGCAAGTTTGAAACCCCTGACTTCGAGAAAAAGGAAGAAAATGGAAAAACGAAGGAGAGAGAGATGGAGAAGTGTTTTAGCATCATTTTAAATCCTCTATAAAGGCTGAAGGAGAAGCTGGCCAATATCTCAGCAGCAGAGAGGAGATGAAAACCTTTCCTGCTGTACTGTCTGTCTGAGAGAGAAACAGAGAGAATAGATCACCTCCTGTGACAGAACACAGACCATTCTGCCTCACATTTGAAAGATTTTTCTTTAAAAGCTTCGCTGACAGCTTCAATAGATTCCTCTGCAGAACAACCTCGACTGTGACAAAAATCAATTGGAAGTCACTCTGCTGTGGAGTTTATAACAATAATAAAAAAGGGGCAAAGTCACCTCACTGTCAAAACGCACCGTAATAATGACGACTGTCTATTTTTCTGTCTTGAGGAAATAAAGGGTCTTCTTTCAATCCAGAAAAAGGACGCTAAGTTTGAATGGATTCCAGATCAGAGTGGCATTGACAGAAACTTTAGATCAATAGAGTTTCCTCAGCTACACTGAGCATAATGATTGCTGTAGAAAAATAAGACATTCCTGGTGAAAATCATTCTTATATGGATCTTATTTTCTAAAACGATCATTAGAGCCACAGAGGCAGTGGCTCAGAATCATTTTTATGTGATTTATTGCAGATTACAGATGTTATTTGTCACTTTAATTAACATTGCAAGATAGGACATTTGTGCTGCATTCACAAAGTGTCAGAACAAATTAGTTTCAGTTTTTTAGTTTACAGATAAGGGGTAAAACTACTGGCACTGTATTATACGGCAAGGTTATTATAGTTAATGAAAACTAGAATTGAAAAAGCATTTTTGTTAACTGAAATAAAAATAAAAACGAGAGTTTTTAAAAAAAAACCCAATAACTAACTGAAACTGTATTATGTGGTTACAAAACTAATTAAAATTATAGTGAAAATGTCCTCCGGTTTCATTTTTGTCAACTTTTTTCATACGTAAACCCTTTTGGTTGATATGAAATCTAGTTCATCTATCTGGTTTTATGACTTAATAAACTTATTGGGGCTGAGATGGATAAGACAAAGGAAATAAAGGAAACATTTATTGAGACTTTTTTGAATCTCGCACCCAACAAATACCCCATTACAAAAAAACTAAAACTAACACTAAAACTAATAAAAACTAAAGTAAAAGTAAGCATTTTTCAAAAAATAAAAACTAATTAAAACTTGCAAACTCACTCAAAAAACGAATTAAAACTAACTGAATTTGAAATAAAAAGAAATAAAAATAGACAACGAAATTAAAACTAAAACTAATGAAAAATCCAAAACTATTATAACCTTGTTCTACGGTGGCCCTGAGAGCTCACAGCACTGCAATTTTTGTTTGGTTTGTAACCAAAAAACACTGAAATAACTGTGACATTTAAAATAAAAGATGATTCACAAACAACACAACTGAAAAACAACTGCAGGATGACAAAAGTCCTTAAAGCTGCTTTAAAACCTGCACAGGCTCATTCACAACTCACAACAGGTGACTGAAGAACCAAGACATGCAAAAAAGCAAGAAAGTCCAAATCATTTGAGATTCTCCAGGGTTAGATTGTGTTGTGTTGTTTTAGTTTATAGGAAAAAAAAAAAATAATAAATCCTCCCAGCCAGGCAGCCACTGGTGCCTCCTCACTGTTTGTGCTGTTCAGATGAACCACTATTAAACTTATGTTGCATAGCTGAAGAACAGTATGAAGGTAACGCTGTGTGACTGTAATAAAAAGATGTATAATGTTACAATTGATCACACAAACAAATGAAAGTCAGCGTCTAAACGTTGCAGCCGAGTGCTCGGTGTGTCTGAACTTAACCCATAAGAACCTATGGTGACATCCATGTAACAAACACTTTAAATCTTCTAGAATCTCCCATATTCAGCTTTATGCTTCACCTTAACTCATTAAACCCCTAAGTGACACATACTCAACACCCTGGTGTGGTGGTCATGTGACTGTGACAGGAAGTGACTTCTCCAAAATGTGTGTGTTTCTGGAAACAGATATGTGAAAAAGTAGCTAATTTCAAAAAGCTTATTTTTTGTTACTAGACTAAGTTTAAACCCATTTTACAATTCTAATCCGTTAATGTCCTGTATTGCATTTAACTTGTTCTGACCATATTTCCTGAACAAATTAAAGTCACAATTTTGATATATGTTATTATATGTTTTTACTTATTAGTGATGTATTATTATTTTGTTACTTAAAAACCAATCTGAGGGGGGTTCCCGTGGCACACCTGGTAGAGCACGTACCATAGAGGCATTGTCCTCTTAAGCGGGCGGCCCAGGTTCGAATCCGACTCGGAGCTCACTCTGTCCTATCAATAAAGCCAAAAAATGGCCAAAAAAATATCTAAAATTTTTTTAAAAAAAATCTGAAAAATAATTTATTGTTAAACAGCACTATTAATGTCACAATTTTGTGAAAATTTGTCACATTTTTTTTAATTTTAAAATAAGAAATATTATAAACATAAATACAATAAACGCCCAATGTATTGTGTATGCCACATTATAGTATATAATAGTTATAATATTTCTATTTATATAGTAATTTACAATATACATGTATAGGTATTTACAATGTAATATAAATTGTTTATAGTATATATATATATAATTGTTTATAATATTTGTATGTGACTATATTGATATAGAGACCTGTTAAGGGGTAGGACTCGATACATTTTTTTACTTCTTCCTACTCCCTTTCGAGCTTGCAGAAAGTGTCTGCTTTCTCAATTTTTTTTGCTTTTTATTTTTTTTATTTATTTATTAATCTATTAATATTTAAACTTGTTTTTTTGTTGTTTTTTTACTTGCTTGCATGTTCGAAATAAAGACAATCAAATAGATCTTTGACATTTAGGGGTAGTATTTTTTTAAAAACATCATAAATGTGTTCTATGTGGTTCACCTGGTCTGTGGTATATCCCCCATAATTTTCCTTTAGGAATAACTGGGTTCTTACAGGTTAAAATAAATGATTAATGATTAATTAAATTGTGTTGAGTGAGTTTGACCCGGCTGCTGTTTATCGCAGCGTTTGGCTTCATTACAACAATTTAACAAACAATGTGACCAGAAAAACAGCATATTAGAATATTAGCAAAGGGAACCGACAAGCACTTAAACACACAGTATTAGTAGCAGGCATTAGTGCTGCTGACTGGAGGGCTGCCACACACACACACACACACACACACACACACACACACACACACACACACACACACACACACCCTGCTGGCAGCGCAGCGTTTACTCTGGCAGTGGGAGCTGTTGTTGTTGTTGTTTGTGTGTGCGGAGGCACATTATTTTGCAGCCCAGTGTTTGTGTTTGTTCACTTTTTTTGGGAAACAGATTCACTATCGATGCTTCTGTCGACTCGACCAACAACTGAACAGACGTTCGTCGTGTCAAGTGTCTTATTACGGCGAGCTCATCAATCTGACCAAGCTGGCTGTCAGCTTCATTGCCGGCAGAACTGATTTTACAATACATTTTTTTTTTTTTTATAGTTTGTTTGTATTTTTTAATTAAAGATACAGACATCAGAATTATGTATGGATATTTACGGAGGCAACTGCTTGAGCTAATACTTAGTTGTTATGCATTGTTTTAAAAAAACAACAACACAGAATTACCAAAAAAGACACAAAATTATTTTAAAAAGACACAAAATGACCCCAAACTTTTGAGCTCTGGTGTATGTAAAAATACTTATACGTTTTTGGTGTAGAACATGGGTCTCAAACTCGCGGCCGTGGGCCAATAGCGGCCCTCGTGACGATATTTTGTGGCCCCCACCTTGATATGAAAGTTTAATGTGAGTTTTATATGAATGGCACTTTACCGCGTTGTGTGTGGAAGGGCCCTTTAATTACTTTTTTTGGGTAATTTTGTGTCTTTTTTTGGTAATTTTGTGTCTTTTTAAAAATAATTTTGTGTCTTTTTTGGTAATTCTGTGTATTTTTTTTGTAATTTTATGTCTTTTTTGGTAATTCTGTGTCTTTTTTCGGCCATTATGTTTCTTTTTTTCAAATCATTTTGTTTTTTTCTGTCATTTTGTGTCTTTCTGTCATTTTGTGTCTTTTTTGGTAATTTTGTGTCTTTCTTTTTTAAGTAATTTAGTTTTTTTCTGTCATTTTGTGTCTTTTTTAGTAATTTCATGTCTTTTTTTGGTCATTTTGATACTGCCTCCAGTGGCCCCCAGTTAATTTGAGTTTGAGACCCCTGGTGTAGATGTTCTCATAACCCGCTAATATATTTTCAGTGTAGTACCTGTTACACATAATATATGGCATCTTCAAATAAGTAGGTCAGCAAGTCCTCTAACTTTGAAGCCCCTTAAGCAAAGAAATATGAGTCATATATATGAACATATACAGTATATAATCCAATTCAATGTAGGCAAGTAAAAGGTTATATATGCCTTTGCAGCCTGATTTATGAAATGAGTAAATGTTAAATAACAGGAGCGAAAACACAGCTTCTATTTCCAGTCAGAGAATATTTGATAGAGTTCAGATCTCATTTTCATTATGACACAAAGCCCTAAAAGCACCAAGACAATAAAGACAAGAACAACTGCTGTTCACAGTGACTTCAGACCATTTCTCTCTGCCAGCCAGACATTAAAGATGACATTTTGAAATCTAGAACTAGAACTCATCAACGAGGAGCGTCTAAAATGATATTCATAGGAGGTTGACGGCCACATCTGTGGCATTTTACTCCAGCGGTATGTTTCGCCTTTGGGAAATGATTCATGGAAACGATCGAATATTCAAATGAGACGAGTTGGCGGACGGCAGTCTGGGATCCTTCCTGTTCCAGGGGGCACCCATGCTGTTTTTTATGGTAACACTTAAAAACAAAAGTGCTACAGTTCATTAATACAAGATCTCAGAGAGTGGGCGGAAATAATGTTGTTCACACTGTATTTAGTCGTTTATCCTCTAAAAATGATACAGCCAAGTATTACAAGCCTTTCTCTCTCTCTCTCTCAATTCAATTTTAATTTATTGGCATGACATAACACTGTACATATTGCCAAAGCAAGCCTCAGAAGAAAAAAAAGATAACAGTAAGGAAAGCAATATTTACAATAAATTATTATAATTCTATTATTCATTTTAAAGGAATAAACTCTCTCTCTCTGTCTGTCTGTCTGTCCTGCACTCGTCCCCAGCGTCTCCAACCATTCAGCACCACCTGACCTCCACATCCACCTGTGCACCTGCTCCCAAACCTGTTTAATCAGCTCAAAAGAACAATAAAAACATTCTTATCTCTGAGCCTCGTTTTGTTACTCAATCATCTATTGCAGGGGTCTCATTTATTACCTAATAAATTACCTGGGGGCCGCTGGAGGCAGTATCAAAATGACTAAAAAAAAGACACAAAATGACAAAGAAAAGACACAAAATGACAGAAAAAAAAATAAATCACTTAAATAAGACACAAAATGACAAAAAAATGACACAAAATTACTAAAAAAGACACAAAATGACCAAAAAAGACACAAAATGACTGAAAAAACACTAAATTACTGTAAAAAAAAAGACACAAAAAGACAAAAAAAGACACAAAATGACTAAAAAAAGATACAAAATGACTAAAAAAAGACACAAAATGACTAAAAAAAGACACAAAGTGACCAAAAAAATACACAAAATGACTAAAAAAAAGACAAAAAATGAACAAAAAAATACAAAAAATGAACAAAAAAATACACAAAATTACAAAAAATTACACAAATTTAAAAAAAAAAAAAAGACACAAAAATTAACCCCCCAAAAAGACACAAAATTACCAAAGAAAGACACAAAATGACATTACATAACATTTCCACTTCTTCCGGTAACAACAACAGGGCAGATATTAATGCTCCGGTAGCAGCGGTACCAGTTTATGCACGTGTTCACCTCAGTGATGAGCAGGTGACACCTGACGTGGAGGCCTCGGCCACAAGTGCCCGCTGGATGGTAAAAGAGCTCTTGGTCCCTTTGACTTAAAAAGAGCAATCCAAATCTAGTCCATAATTACTGCATTAACAAGTGGGATCTTGACTTTGAACTCATGCAGCTTAAAGTAGGTGTTCCAGAGGCACCAGGCTGACTCACAGGATGGAGAGTGAGGAGGGATTAACCATCCAGCTGCCTGTTTAAAACACGACTCTTCTCCTCTTTTATTATCTGCATGTTACCAAGCAAGTTTGAAGAATATCTGGATTATGTAAAAAGACCTAAATCTGTGAACGGTTATCAAGATATATAGGTACGGTGCATACGGAAAGTATTCACAGCACTTCACTTTTTCCACATTTCTTTATGTTACAGCCTTATTCCAAAATGGATTCAATTCATTTTTCCTAAAAATTCTACACAAAATACCCCATAACGACAACTTTAAAAACATTTTTTTTAAATGTTTGCAAATTTATTAGAAATAAAAAAGGAAAATATAATATGTACATAAGTATTCACAGCCTTTGCTCAATACTTTGTTGTGGCACCTCCGGCAGCAATTACAGCCTGTAGAAACATCTCAAGGATTATCAGTGGAAACAGAATGCACCTGAGCTCAATTTTGAGCTTGATCGCAAAGGCTGTGAATACTTATGTACAAGTGATTTCTTCGTTTTTTATTTTTAATAAATTTGCAAAAATCTCAAACAAACTTTTTTAAAGTTGTCATTATGGGGTATTTTGTGTAGAATTTTGAGGGGAAAAATGAATTGAATCCATTTCGGAATAAGGCTGTAACATAACAAAATGTGGAAAAAGTGAAGCGCTGTGAATACTTTCCGTATGCACTGTATATGTTTAGATACAGTCATGTCCAAACTATTCCAGAAAGGACCATGTGGCTGCAGGTTTTAGATCCAAGCAAGCAGAAGCACAGCAGACACAAGTCATTAACCCTCTGTGGTCTGAGCCTATTTGGGCCGTTTTTGAATATTTTTGATTTTTTGCCCTTCATGCACCCCATAAAAAATGTTTACTATACCCATATTTGGTATCCATTTTTTCTTCACCTGTATGATCTGACAATTATTTTCTCACTTTAACCTACTTTATCAACATATTGGGCCCAAAAATCATGAAATCCGAGTTGAAATATCATACTTTTTACTACAATAAAAACCACAAATATGCTCAATGAACTGTTTTGGAACTTGAAATTGTAAACATAAGATACTTTTGTTTTTTTCATTGAACACAAACCCTGTTCACCTGTGTGAAAGTCCACCATTTGTTCAATCTGTCTACCTACACAAATTACAAAAAAAAGACACAAAATTATAAAAAAGAACACACAAAATGACCCAAAAAGACACAAAAGACAGAAAAAAACTAAATTACTTAAAAAAGAAACAAGAAGACGGAAAAAAGACACAACATTATTAAAAAAGACAGAAATTTATAAAAAAGACACAAAATTATTAAAAAAGACAGAAATTTATAAAAAAGACACAAAATTAATTAAAAAAAGACACAAAATTATTAAAAAAGACAGAAATTTATAAAAAAGACACAAAATTATTTTAAAAAAGACACAAAATTACCAAAAAAAGTAATTAAAGGGACCTTCCACACACAACACGGCAAAGTGCCATTCATATAAAACTCACATTAAACTTTCATATCAAGGTGGGGGCCACAAAATATCGTCACGAGGGCCGCAATTGGCCCGCAAGTTTGAGACCCCTGGTTTAAGCAGTAAATAAATATGCTTAAATGCCGGAGGAGAAGTAGTTACGAGGACTGTTCTCCTGGTGATAGTCTGACATTTGTTAGCCTCATCTGCCCGAGTGTGACATCCATCATGTAAACTCCACATCACCGTCCATCATTACTACGTCAGCAAAATGAAGGCTGAGTACAGTGTAAAAAGTAACTATGATTCATATTTTGCTGCCTGTACAACAGCCCATGTTATCATCTTTGAGTTGCATTCACTAAGCCACGCCCTCATAATTGAGTGGTCCAATCAAACCTTAACGATATCATTTAAATCCTGCAGGTAACGACACCTCATTTCACTTGGAAACACGACACATAACAGAAGTTAAGGACGCTCTTGCTGTGACTTTATAGCACCACTTAAACTCTTGTATCCTGAGAGGACTTTACCGTCCACAGCTGCTTCTCACTTCATAAAAATAGAAGTAGATGTGTTTAGAAACTCCAGTGGGAGGTTTCCTCCAAAATGAGAAAGTGGCTCTTAAAAGCCACTAATCTCTCTTCTACTGGCATTGATCATTGGTCTATGGTAAAACCATACCTTTTATTCCTTTAATTAAAGGGAGCACATTAATTACTCCTAATCACAGTCAGCCCTATAATTACACATTGACTGTAATGTTGCCACATCGGCCTCCTCGCTCAGCTCCGTGTGGAGGCCCGCTGGTTCAATCTTCATTCCATTACTGGACGGTCAATATTTGTTACTTAGCTGGTGGGTGAATCCATTTAACTAAGTCAAAAGGAGGGTGATGCAGAGGAACAAGAGCGAGAGAGAGACGGGGGGATTCACACACAAAGAGGTGAAGTGAGACGGCGGCCCTCGGGGCCCCCGGCAGGCTGATCCTGCTGCTTCAGCACAGGTCTTAATCCCGACCCCGAGGAGAACTTAAAGACCCGAGCTGGAGGAACTGAGGCGTCTAAAAGGGATGGAGCTGAGAAGTGTGTGTGTTGCTGTGTATTCAGGTGCTCGACTGTTGAGTGATTTAAGAAGCCAAGAGCAGAATTTCAATGCAGGAACTAACCTGGAGCCAACACATGGACTTTAACCCTAACTATTGAGCATGGTAGTGTTTTAAGTTAAAAAAAAATCAAAATAGCATTTTATGTTGGACTAAAGGACTAAAAAAAGACACAAAATGACTAAAAAAGACTCAAAATGACCAAAAAAAGACACAAAAAGACACAAAATGACCAAAAAAGTCACAAAATGACCAAAAAAGACACAAAATGACCAAAAAGACACATAATGACCAAAAAGACACATAATGACTAAACAAAGACACAAAAAGACTAAAAAAAGACACAAAAAGACACATGATGACCAAAAAAAGACACAAAATGACCAAAAAAAGACACAAAATGACTAAAAAAAGACACAAAAAGACACAAAATGACTAAACAAAGAAACAAAAAGACACAAAATGACAAAAAAAGAAACAAAATTACCAAAAAAAGACACAAAATTACCAAAAAGACACAAAATGACTAAACAAAGAGACAAAAAGACTAAAAAAAGACACAAAAGGACACAAAATGACTAAACAAAGACACAAAAAGACACAAAGTGACTAAACAAAGACACAAAAAGACATAAAATTACTCAACATAGACACAAAATGACTTACAAAGACACGAAAAGACATGAAAAGGATTAAAAAATGGTCAAAATAGCCCAAGACTGCATAGAGTTAAAACAGGTGTAACATGTTCTCTTCCTCTGGTCTTAGTCAGCACTAAAGCTGCTACATTATCCTGTTTATTCAAGGATTTCTGGGGGAAACCAGGACAGAGAGCATCGCTCAGAGCAGCCTGTTAGAGATGTGCACCAGCTAGACTCGAGGAGGTTTTTTAATGCTTCAGGGCTTAAAAATTCAATTCAAAGTTCTGTCTTGACACGTAGAGCTCAAGATTTCAGCTATTTTAATGGGCAATTTATAGAGTTCTCCCATAAATGTTTTGCCTTATTGCCTCATAAAGATTCAGTCATACTCGCAGCTCTCTCTTTGCACTTAGACACGGCTAAATGCTGCAGCCTGGTCTCCGAAAAATTCTGTTACCACACAAGAAAACTGCACTGTTAATTATTTTGAAAAGAAACATTTTCTGCTGTAGAAGTAAAAATAGTTACTTGAGTAAGAGTAAGTATTCATTGAAAAAACTACCCAAGTACTCACTAACTGGTGAGTAACTTCTGATTTATATGTTTTTTCAATCAGAGCCTGAACATCAAATCGACAAAAATATAAAAGAGGAATGTGCAAGTTCAGATATTGCCCAACAATATCACTTTAACTAAAACAATAATTCATAAAATCTTAACAATCAAAACATAATTTAAGGCAATTTGAGTCAAAGTTTAATGTGAGTTTTATATGAATGGCACTTTACCATGTTGTGTGTGGAAGGTCCCTTTAATTCCTTTTTTTTGGTAATTTTGTATCTTTTTTTAATAATGTTGTCTTTTTTAATAATTGTGTGTCTTTTTTAATAATTTTGTGTCTTTTTTGGTAATTTTGTGTCTTTTTTTAGATAACTTTCTGTCTTTTTTTGGTAATTTTCTATCATTTTTTTGGTAATTTAGTTTTATTCTTTCATTTTATGTCTTTTTTGGGTCATTTTGTGTCTTTTTTAAAAATAATTTTGTGTCTTTTTTGGTAATTTTGTGTCTTTTTAAAGTAATTTAGTGTTTTTTCAGTCATTTTGTGTCTTTTTTTTTTGTCATTTTGTGTCTTTTTGGTCATTTTATGTATTTTTTCTGTCATTTTGTGTCTTTTTTTTAGTAATTTTGTGTCTTTTTTTGCTCATTTTGATACTGCCTCCAGCAGCCCCCAGGTAATTTGAGTTTGAGACCCCTGACATAAGTCATTAGGATCATCTGGGAACCAAACCTAGAACCAATCCATTAAAGTGTAACCTTTGACCTGCTGGTGGTGTTCTGTCTATCTTACAGCACAGTGCAGTAACCTTAAAGTCATTAACAACAAACAGTTAATCAAATTTAATGAAGGTAACCCAGCAGGATTATTGATGAGGTGCAAACAGAGTCTTCATTCTCATGCAATTTTAATTGAAGAGTCTAATAAAAAGCCATTAAACAGCCACAGAGGAACCATAAACACCACTGATATCCACCAAGTCTTCAATAAACCCTTCAGGTTGTTTCCTTTAGCATCCAAGTATAGATAAAGGCCAGAAGTCCTTTTTAATACGTGTAATAAAATAACTTTAATTGTACTCTAGCACATAATTGTCATCATGTGTTTAGATAAACCTTCTCCTGAGACCATCTGGTCCTGGAAGCATAGCTGCTGTGTTCGACTGTTTTAAGGATATCAGCCGTTGGACGGCCCAAAACTTCCTTCACCACAATAACTCCAAATCTGAAATCATACTGTTCAGTCCTCCTCACTTCCAAAATCATCTCGGTCCACTATCCGCCAACAAAAAGTCCTCTGGACTGCACTATGAAAGGGCAGAAAATCAGGCGAAGAGCCGGCACAGATCTTTCCAGCAATATAGCGGGGACTTTCGGGACCGCACTATGAAAGGGGCTTATGTTTAATTCAAATTAGGTGCATTTCGGCGAGTGAGACCCGCCTCATTCCGGGAATTGGGTGCTGGTGGAAACACCCTTTTTATTTTCTGTGTATCTAAGAATGTCTTGTGATTGTTCATCCTCTGTCTCTTATTATTTTTCTTTTAATGTCTAAATTGTTTTTAGCCTTATGGCATTATTCCCGTTGTGATTACCCGCTCTCTGTCGAAGCACTTTGTAAACTGCTGTTTTTAAAAGGTGCTATATAAATAAAATTATTAGGGCCGGGACTTTAACGCGTTAATTAAGATTAATTTATTACACAAAAATGTACACGTAAAAAAAAATTGACGCATTTTAATCACACTTATTTTTGTAGCGCGGAACGTTTCTCACTGGATGAGTTTCAGGAGGACCGATTATACTGGAGCACCAACTAGCGTTGATGAGTTCAGACAACAACAAACCACAGTGAACATGAAGGAAGAAGCTGATGAGACCTTTGGTTGGCCCCGTGGATGATGGGACATTTAGTTACTAAAAACCAACGGATGGAAGCGTCGATAAGAGCATGGTTGTGTTGCTATGCAACAAGGAATTCACATATCACCGCAGCACATCCAGCCTCAAGTATCACCTCAATGCAAAATATATAGCAGCTAATGGCAAAAAAATGCACTGGTCTGTTGGACTTGAACAAAAATAAACAATATTTTTGTTGCTTAAACTTATGTATTCAGTCATTATTCAATGGTAAACTAAAAAAATTACTTCTCACTGTTCTCAGGACAAATGTTTATATGCGATTAAAATGCGATTAATTTCGATTAATTAATTACAAAGACTCTAATTAATTAGAGTATTTTTTTTAATTGAGTCCCGGCCCTAAAAATGAATACTATTTTTTTTCTTTTGAAACTTTTTTCCACCTGTTTTTGATGCAACATTTATAGTGTTAACTGCCATTGAGTGTTGCTCTTTCGAACTCGTGTCTTTTACTTTAGTTGTACTAATTGTTGCCACTGGTTTATTGACTGTTCTGATGTGTTTATTTTTGGCATGCTGCAAGCTAAACTTCCCATGTGGGACAATAAGAGGCAATGAGAGGAAAACAGACAACATAAAAGTCATTAGGATTCGTCCTAAAATTTAACGATCGGTCCCACTGTTGAGATATTTCAGTCTAGAGCAACACAGCAGCAGCTGAACAGATGAATGCGCTACAGGCTTGTACTGTACATTTCTTTATTTATGTGTGTAATATTGTTGTTACTTGGTGCGTTTTATATATTTACTCAATATCCAAACGTCCTTAGAGGAGCAGGTAAAGCACTTTCCCTCTGAAACTGCGCAGGGGAAAAGCAATATGAGCCGTCGGAGAGATAAGAAGAATAAAGATGATAAGCAAATCAATAAGCTGTCAATTGCTCCGCTGCTTCTATTTGTAGCTTTTTGGTTGCAAGAAATCGTGAAGCTAAATTAGGTTATGTGAATGTGTTTGTGTAGCAAGGATTTGTAACAACTTTATTACTCTCTGGATGTAACTGTGCGCGGACAGATAACGCCAGAATTTACCTCCCAAACACACACACACACACACACACACACACACACTCACAAATCATCCGTCTAATGCCTCCACTCTGGATAATTGAGTTTCTCTCCCTGCACCGCTGACAGAAATATAAACACCCCGCTACCATAAAAGCCCTCCGTAAAGCTTTTAACACTTTATTTCCCTGCTAATAAGGAAGAAAGAAGACGGAGAGGTGGTCAAATGTGGTGTGTTTGCACCAGCTAGTGTGTGTTTGCATCAAAGAAGGAACAAGCTGAGGAGGAGAGGGAGATAACAGGGAGGACAGTTTGTGTTACAGCAGTCAGTTTAGTTTACAGGAAAATAATGAAGACTTCCGATTTCATAAGTCCTGAGTGACTCAGAGGTGATCTTCTTTCTCCACACACACACACACACACTTCCCGTCCTCACACACATTTGTACTCGAGGAGTTGCCAAAAACACATCATAAGGACGCCGTTTCCTGACCTCCATTCTGCCTAAAGCATTAATACAATTACAGCGTCCAAGTCGGGAAAAAGGGATTTGGGATTGTGATGTATAGCTGATCCAAATCGACCTTGACTGTGAAATGGAAGGTTTAGCGTTGAAGAACATTTTCTTGGCACCTTGAAGGAGCGCGCATGTTGGTTTGTGCATGCATATCTTGACATTATAAAGAGGAAACACAGAGCTGTCAGCATCGCTACTTGATATAGAAGCTGTCTGCTGTCAGTGAGAGTGAGTAATGACGGAGATGACTCACTGCCAGTCTAACCTTGACTCTGACAAGCCTCTATTGGATAAAAATGTCATGGATGGCTTCTCCCGAAGGAACTGGCGGAGGAGATGACACAAATGCCTCGGCATTCATGGGGTCTATTAAAATGCAAACATTGTTTGCATATAATTACGACATTATCATTCTTCAGTTTTGAAGAATGCAAATCTGGGTTTGACAGTTTAGTGTGCACAATGTGTAGGTTTCCTGGTTTTGCTTTATTGCAGTGGTTTCTAATTTCTGCAGCCATTGTACTAGATCAAGTTGATAAATGTTGCTATTGTTTTACATCAGATCTCTGTCCATTGTGCTGACTTCGCCTGAGGTAGAGGTCAGCATGGAGAAGCTTTCTAAGATGCCAATTTAGCCCGAATGTGAAGAAATATATGTAGTAGCTGTCCATGGTGCTGACTTAAGCTAAGATGTGCTGATTTAGCCTGAGGTAGAAGAATGGTTGCAGTGACTCTCCATGGTGCTAATTTATCTTGAGTTTGAGGTGTGATTGCAGTAGCTGTCCATGGTTCTAATTTAGCGTGAGTTAGAAGAATAAGGGCAGTAACTCTCCATAGTGCTGATTTAGCCTTAGTGGTGCTAATTTAGCCTGAGGTAGAGGTATGCATGCAGTAACTCTACATGGTACTAATTTAGCCTGAGGTAAAAGAATAAGTGCAGTAATTCTCCATAGGGCTGATTTATCTTGAGTTTGAGGTATGATTGCAGTAGCTATCCATGGCGCTAATTTAGCCTGAGGTAGAGGTATGCACGAAGTGACACTCCATGGTGCTAATTTAGCCTCTGGTAGAGCCATGCATGCAGTAACTCTCCATGGTGCTAATTTAGCCTCTGGTAGAGCCATGCATGCAGTAACTCTCCATGGTGCTGATTTAGCCTGAGGTAGAGATATGCATGCAGTAACTCTCCATGGTGCTAATTTAGCCTGCGGTAGAGCCATGCATGCAGTAACTCTCCATGGTGCTGATTTAGCCTGAGGTAGACAAGATATATTTTTGGTCCTTTTCCTGTCCCACTTGGTGAATATCTTGGTCAAAATCTACTTTTTTCCAAATGAAGGGATGTTAATGCAAATTTATACTGATATATTTCCTTTTATTACATTTTTAAGAATCATAAATATCATGACCGGTATCAGCCTCAAAAATCCAGTTTCAACTGGGCTGTATTTCTGACCATTATGGAGACATGTTTTGAAGTGTGGCTGTCTGTTTTCTTTGCATATCAAGCTCTACTAACACATGCGAGGTTGCACAGGTGCACTCACAAGCATGACATACATATTTATGCTGAAGGTTTCACACTTTGCACCGATAACCACGCTTCTTGGCATAAAACTGACACCAACTGTCATGTGCTGCACTGATAACCATGTTGTTGTGCCAGCTGAAGGCAGGGAGGGAGAAGACTGCCAGCAAACACGGATCTGAATGCGTTTGCACGTACCTTCAGGTCCCTCTGCCTGGCGTGCTCCATGTCCTGCAAGGAGCAGCGGTGGACCTCCTGCAGACGCTGCTGCCGCCTCTGGTGCTCCGTCTGCAGCTCGTCCAGCTGCATCCTCAGGTGCTCCCTCTCCTGGCTGAACTGGTGCTGCAGCTGCTGCAGCGACGACTGCGACTGGGACAGCTGCATCTCCAAACTCTGCTTCAACAGGGAGATCTGGAGAGCAGAAAAACTAATTGTTAGACTTGGAGCGAAGCCCTGCTGCTTCTATACCTTTGCATGCTCATTAAAAAAGGGAAGATTGTGCAGAAAGGGCACAGAAGTTTAAGTTTGTCTCTGGGGAGCAGCTTCTTTATGCAGCAGAATAACAGAGGAGGAGAAAAAGGGGGTGGTAATCAATTAGGCTTAAACAAAGGTTGCCATATTAAGATGTTTGTAATTCTTTAAAGCCTCGAGCTATACAGTTTCTTACTAAATATTTTTCAGTTCAGTGCAGTACACAATGAGCTGTAGCTTATGGTGAAGGGCAACAGATGTAGAACTGACTGTTCAGAGAAAGCAGCATGATTCACCAAATTAGTCTGTCTAGACTACTTAAGAAGAGGAGTTTTTGGGCAAAAGTGCAGATAAAAAAGTACAACCTTGTACATGTCGCCTTTGGCAGTTCTGCATTTAATTGACAGCAAACTTGATAAAGAAGCTTAATAAGAAGAAACTTTAGAGGAAAGAGGACTACATGCATTATTTAGGTGCCCTGTGGTGTGTGAACATCCCACGTGTCCTCTCATGTCTAGAAAGCAGCAACACTTGTTGACAGGATGCAAAGTTTCTCGGCCCGGGGAAGATAACCTTGTCTGCTGTACCAACTGTTGAAGTCCCGTGGAGCAATCTGACAGGTGAGACCAGCTGGACTCGAAATAATTCATTTATAAAGACTTCAGAGTGGATAGAAGACAACTTCCTTCCACTTTTGAATGATTTTGCAATTAGTCATATGTGGGTTTTCTATGCGAGATGGAGACAGGAAGCTCCCAGTGAACCAAGAACAGCAGCTCAGTCTGAACAGCTGCGTCCTAAATTTAGTAATTGTATTATGACTAAGATGTGAGTCATCCACTGTGTCATAAGGTCAGAAAGTTTTATGAACATGAGCATATGGTTGTATATGCTGCAATTTGAGCCTTTCTTATTAGTGTTTGGGTTTGTGAGGTGTTTTGAGACTTTTATTACAGCGGGGTGTCAAGGAGAAGTCGAGAGTGATGTAAGCAGCTAAAGTTTCTATAGTCTTAACACAAACACAAAGCTATCAAAAAAACAACAATTACTAAAAAAAAGACTCAAAATGACAGAAAAATAAATAAATAACTTAAAAAAGACACAAAATGACCAAAAAAGACACAGAATTATTTAAAAAAAAAGACACAAAATGACCAAAAAAGACACAATTACCAAAAAAACCCCTAATTAAAGGGACATTCCACACACAACACGGTAAAGTGCCATTCATATAAAACTCACATTAAACTTTCATATCAAGGTGGGGGCCACAAAATATCGTCACGAGGGCCGAAATTGGCCCGTGGGCCACGAGTTTGAGACCCTCTGAAGCCCAACAAGCTGTTTCAGGATGTTTTTTACTCTTTTTAAATTTTAATCACTGTGGCTTTGTATTTCACTGCAATATATAAAATATAAATCATGAAAAAATAAAAAGCAAAAGTTTAATTTCTCTGATGAATTATTAATATTTTTTGTTAAATTGGAGTAAAATGGAATTCATACATACAACACTTTTCCAAGTGCCCACTAGAGTCACAGATATCATAAAAAATAAATTGGGTCTTCCATTTTTACAACTTCTACAAACAGCCTTTCCTGTCCTCTCCTCTCAGCTCTGTGTAAACAGATTTTCAGTGAATATTTGTCACGTGACCATTCGTCTCAGCAGAATCAATCATGACTTCACAGTTTCACTAATTTAATGTTTAACAGGATCACATATAGGTATGTATTTCCAGAAAGCCTTTGATACAGTCCTTCACAGGGATTCTTAAGGTATTAAGTCTGAGCCTGCATCACCTGAATTCAATGACTCTGATATTTACATATATATATATATATATATATATATATATATATGTTTACTTTTTGGAAATATGGTGAAGCATCTTGTGTGCGAGCAAATCATATTTTGCAAAAGTTACATCTGCCCATGCATCACTGCTGCAGACATAATATTGTGTTAAAACGGGCCGTTAGAAAACAGTCTGTTCCATTATTTGATTTCCAAGCAGCGTCGTCTCTCTCGGAGCGTATCTATCGGGAGGTTGACCGCCGCTCTGATCCGACATCAGACTAAATAAATACGGTTGTGCTGATTGCGAGGCGTGAAGTGGACACATTAATCACAGGACGGAGCTGACGGACAGCGTGGTGACAAGCAGCAGCACGCCACGCAGAAAGGAACATTAATAAAGCCGCTGATGCTCTGTGTGTGTGTGTGTGTGTTCTTGTACTTCCTACATAGTGAGGACCGGAACCAATTTTAACCGACAGAGTGAGGACATTTTTGCAAAGTGAGGACATTTCGGCCGGTCCTCACTTCTTTAAAGGCTTTTTTGAGATTTCAGACTTTGTTTTAGGGTTAAAGGTTACAATCAGGTTTATGTAAAGGTAACCATGTGTTAGGGTTAGAGAACAAGGTTATTATAGTTAACGAAAACGAAACGAAATAACGAAAAAACTAGAATTTAATAGGATAACTAACTGAAACTGTATCGTATGGTTACAAAACTAACAAAAACTAACTATAATTATAGTGAAAATGTCCTCAATTTTCGTCTTTGTCAACTTTTTTCATACATAATGAATATGGATAAGACAAAGGAAATGAAGGCAAGTTTTTTGGTGACCTCTTTTAATCTCCCACCCAACAAACACCCCATTACAAAAAAAACTAAAACTAATGAAAAGTAATGAAAACTAAACAAAGACTAGCAAACTCACTCTAAAACCTCATTAAAACTAACAAAATTCACAACCAATTTTGTGACTTTTTTTAAGCAATTTAGTTTTTTTCTGGTCATTTTGTGTCTATTTTGGTAATTCTGTGTCTTTTTTGGTAATTGTGTCTTTTTTTAATAATTGTGTGTCTTTTTGGTAATTTTGTGTATTTTTTGGTCATTTTTTGTCTTTTTTGTCATTTTGTGTCTTTTTAAAAATAATTTAGTGTCATTTTAAATAATTTTATGTCTTTTTTGGTAATTCTGTGTATTTTTTGTCATTTTGTGTTTTTTTTTTGTCGTTTTCTGTCTTTTTTAAGTAAGTTAGTTTTTTAGTAATTTTTGTTTTTTAAGTAGTTTTGGGTTTGTGTTAAGACTATAGAAACTTTAGCTGCTTACATCACTCTAGACTTCTTCTTGACACCCCGCTGCAATAAAAGTCTCAAAACATCTCAAAACATCTCACAAATCCAAACACTAACAATAAAGACTCAAATTGCAACCAAAACTAAAACTAATGAAAAATCCCAAACTATTATAACCTTGCAAGGGAATTCACTATTCCAATGAGGGTCCTCACAAAGATAGAAGTACAAGAATGTGTGTGTGTGTGTGTGCACGATGACCACAGGAGAGCTTAGTCACGCTGCATTAACATTAGCGGACAGTCATTAGCAGCAGCTGCCCGCTCCGCTGTGTTCCACTAATGAATGTGTGAGTGAGTTTGTCCACCAGTGTCACGGAGAAATAAGTCAGTCTGGCAGAGACAGGAGGTGTTATCGGGGCCAACGTGAGCTGTGACTGCCCTCCTCGTCCTCTCTCCCTCCTTATTGATTTCCTTACTTCTGCTATAATTACAGCAATTCCACTACAAGCTGCAGACATCCGCTGTTCACAGTTCATGTGGAAGATTAAAAACATTTTTTACCAGTAAATGAGGCACTTATCCTCAGGCTGGAATGTATGTACAATGAATCTAAGTACATTAACTGGTACTTCAATACAATTTTTATGGTCCTTGTACTTTATATTTTTCATTTTATGCTCCTCAACGCTTCCACTCCACTACATATAAGAGCTTAGATAACTAGATAGATGAGGTAACTTTACCAGCTGCAACTTTAAGTGATTCTTATTCAACAACTGAAAAATGTCTTTTGTGCAGATTACACAGTAATAATGAAAAAATATATAAAAAAGAGAAAAGAACGCAAGTTGATTTTCTCTAATAATTTTTTTTTTTAAGTTGAACTTTTGTTTTGATAGATACAACATTTTCTAAGTGCCATATATATATATATATATATATATATATATATATATATATAGGCGGTATCAAAATGGCCAAAAAAGACACAAAATTACTAAAAAAAGACACAAAATTACCAAAAAAAGACACAAAATTACCAAAAAAACCCCACAAAATTACAAAAAAGACACAAAATTACCAAAAAAAGACACAAAATTACCCCAAAAAGACACAAAATGACCAAAAAAATACACAAAATTACTAAAAAAAGACACAAAACTATTAAAAAAAAATACACAAAACAATTTTTTTTAAAAAATACACAAAATGACCCAAAAAAGACACAAAATGACCAAAAAAATACACAAAATTACTAAAAAAAAGACATGGTTTAATGCCTTTAGCTTTTAAGGGGTAAAAACTCCAAACCTTAAACCTTCATCATTGTGTAGTTTTAGACCAGAGAAAGCAGGAGACCGGCTGGTCAGGCCTGTGCATACACACAGAGCTGCTGGCGGGAGTCGTACCTGTTCCAGCAGGTCCTCCACTTTCCTCTGCCAGCTCTCCCGGGCGTTGCTCAGCTCCTGCTCCTTGTTTTGTGCCAGCTGATTCAGCGCTGAGGCCTTGTCCTCCTCGTGATCCTCTCTCAGCTCCTCACGAAGCTTCTTACACTCCTGCCTGCAACACAACAAGACACACACACATTTCTATTTCTGTTTCAGGTGCTTCAGGAATGCTGAACCTTTTTGAGTCGCGACCCCCAATTTAACATGCATGTTGTCCACGACCCCCGCTCACTGAACACAATCTTAACGCACAGCTCAGATCACCCAAAAAAGAAACAAAATTACCTAAAAAAGGAAACAAAATGACCAAAAAAGACACAAATTGACCACAAAATGATCAAAAATGACACAAAATGACCAAAAAAGACACAAAATGACCGGAAAAGACACAAAATGATCAAAAAGACACAAAATGACCCCAAAAAGAAACAAAATTACCAAAAAAAGACAAAATGACTAAAAAAGGACACAAAATGACCAAAAAAAATAAATTAAATGACCACAAAAGTCACAAATTGACCACAAAATGATCAAAAAAACCCAAAATGACCAAAAAAGACACAAATTGACCACAAAATGATCAAAAAAAGACAAAAGAAAAGACACAAAAAAAGACACAAATTGACCACAAAATGATCAAAAAAAGACACAAAATGACCAAAAAAAAAAGACATTAAGTGACCAAAAAGACTAAAACACATTAACACATGAACACTTTAACACAGTGGAGACAGAGCTGACTTCCAAAATGATTTGGCGACCCCCAGAAATCATCTCGCGACCCCAATTGGGGTCCCGACCCCAAGGTTGAGAATAGCTGGTATACACAACCTGCAACAAAAGCAGCATTGGATCTATTGGTGCAAAGTTGCACGTGCGAAGAAAGCAAAGGTTATTGCCTTTATACTTGAATAATCATTGGAATAAAAATACACAGAAATAGAATAATCATGTATGAGTGAAGTTTTTTGTAAAAGACATGATCTTTATTATAGGCTATGAATAGATTTGATCCATTTTTTTTTTCATTTTACACACTGTCCCAACCTATTCTAAATTAAAGTTATTGGACTATAGAATAATGATACATGCACATGAATGCACCACAATCTGCCATAATCACTTGGTCCAGTGGTGCAGCTTTAGTGCAGCTTTAATTTTTCTGGCCATCAAACTGGGCCTGATTCGGTCTCAGCTGCAGCTTTTTTGAAGTTGCAAATTTAATTTCAAAAACATCTGGGGAAAAAATCTCTAATTTCCCTCAGAGTGTTTGCTTGTGGCTGAATTACCATAAAATGATTGCGAGACTTAAAGGATTACCTATTTTGATTAAGTTTCAAGTCTCTGCAAGTGTATTTTTTATACAATGACGGCATGAATTAGAAATATTGGAAGAATAAATCAATCATTCTAAAAGCTAATGCCATGCTTTGTTGGAAAGAAGTAAATGTGATTCATGATCAACAAGCTAATCTAAAAAAAACCTTAGTGTGCTGCTTTTCTGCAACTTTGCACTGTTATTGCTTGTTTTTATTGACATAACTCTGTATAATGGCTCACAAGCACAACAACAACATCTGTTGAGAGAAGAGACTCAAACAAACAGTGAAACTGCAACAAAGGTAAAGGTGCTTCAGAGCTCCGTGTTCGCTTCGAGGGGACAATAAATGGTCCTTTATCAGACCATCACTCCTCCTCTACCGCTGCTGCTACCAGCTCTCTGCACGGCTCCCTTTGTGTGTCTGTGTGTGTGTGTGTGTGTGTGTGTGTGTGTGTTTGGGCTGTCAATGTAATAGCTGTGTGGGAGTTAAAATGGCAGCTGTTAAATGAAGTATCGAGGCAAACACTTTTTTTTGTCACTTTGAGAGCCAGAAAGTGTCAGACTGAAGGCGGGCTCACACACACAGACACACAGACACACACACACACACACACACACATACATACAAAAAGATGCATGCATGCAAGCATGCACGGACGCACGCACACACACACACACACACACACACACACACACACAAAAAATGCATGCACACACACACAAAAGGCACGCACACAAACACACACACACACACACACAAAATGCATGCATACACACGCACACTCACACACACAGAGAAAATGCATGCACACACACACAAAAGGCACGCACACACACACACACACACACACACACACACAAAGAGTTGCAATCACACACCAGACAGTCACGTTCATCATGCAGCACGTGTCATCATTCTTGTCCTTGTTCTGTATAAAGCACACAGTCACAGACGTTGATGCTCGCTCTCTCTCTCTCTCTCTCACACACACACACACACACACACACACACACACACACACACACACACACACACACACACACACACACACACACACAGACCTCGGGCTTCAAAGGAGCTCCGGTCTTCCTAATAAGCGTACTTCTATAGCATCTGCCGGGCAGGAAGAGCGATGAGGGCAGATGGAGAGAGGTAAAGGAAAGGAAAGGAGGAAGTGGATGAATGAACTGTCAGAGAAGCGTAGAAGACACATCCTGATGAAAATGTGGGATAATTGGCTGGATTCTACCGTTTGGGCTGTGAGATATAAGGCACACATGCCCATTTAAGGCGTGTCTTATTATACATATGCACTGAAGTATGCTGTGTGTGTGTGTGTGTGTGTGTGTGTGTGTGTGTGTGTGCTCACAGTAAGTCATCTCTCCAACTATGTGATTTTGTGTGTAATATAAGCCCATCGTTAGCTCTATTACTACCTGGCAGTATAGTTGATCTGGACTGTATGTAATTTTCAGCCATGAGGGGTTTCTCAATCAAAACAATAAGAAATAACAAGTAATGCTGTCATTGCAGCTGGTTTCTCCTGGTTGAGATTCCCTTAAGTGTTCTTTGTTCAGGAGCAGAACTAGCCGCACAGGTCTCCTCCTCTCCTAAACAATCAGACCTGCTGATTCAAACCAGTAAAAACACTGAATAAAGCAAGTTCATGTTAAAAATGAGTGTTTCTCCAATGATGTTTGGCATGTCGGCAGAGGGGCTGTGGGGCCCCGCTGTATAAAATCAGTAAAAAAAAAATGAATAAAGCAGTTTTATGTTAGAAATTAGTGTTTCTCCAATGATGTTTGGCATGTAGGTAGAGGGGTTGCTAACCCACCTGCTGCTGCTAAAGTTTCTCTGATAACTTAAGATCCAGACATTCAGGAGGTTTTTACCAAGAGTAGAATTATCCAGAAAGGTCTCTCCCTCTTCAAAACAAATGGACCTGCTGATTAAAACCAGTAAAAACACTTAATAAAGCAGTTTCATGTTAAAAATGGGTGTTTCTGCAATGCTGTTTGGGGACACAAGACGTCTGCACGGGGCTGCTAGCTGAGGTGGCGCCAACATTTACTTAGAGCATGGGTCTCTAACTCGCGGCCCGCGGGCCAGTTGCGGCCCTCGTGACGATATTTTGTGGCCCCCACCTTGATATGAAAGTTTAATGTATGTTTTATATGAATGGCACTTTACCGTGTTGTGTGTGGAAGGTCCCTTTAATTACTTTTTTTGGTTATTTTGTGACTTTTTTAAATAATTTTGTGTCTTTTTATAATAATTGTGTGCCTTTTTTAATAATTTTGTGTCTTTTTTTTGGTAATTCTATTTTTTGGGGGGTAATTTTGTTTCTTTTTTAAGTAATTAGTTTTTTTCTGTCATTTTGTGTCTTTTTTGGGTCATTTTGTCTTTTTTGTCATTTTCTGTCTTTTTAAAGTAATTTAGTGTTTTTTCAGTCATTTTGTGTCTTTCTTTGTAATTGTGTGTCTTTTTTTGGTCATTTTGTGGGGTTTTTTGGCCATTTTGTGTCTTTTTTTTTAAGTAATTTAGTTTTTTTTCTGTCATTTTGTGTCTTTTTTTTGTAATTTTGTGTCTTTTTCTGGTCATGTTGATACTGCCTCCAGCCGCCCCCAGGTAATTTGAGTTTGAGACCCCTAACTTAGATATTTCTCTGATAGCTTAAAATGTTTTTATCTGGTTAGAATGTAAACTTAAAAACAACCAAGATCTTAAAGTATATGGCAAATATGTGGCTTAAAACTGGATAAAACGTCAGTTGCAAACTGCAAGAAAATGTGCGATGTACTTGAATAAAATTACAGATTTCTCTGGGTTTGAATAATGTTGGAAACATTTGGTAAAGTGTAAGTAGTTTAATCTTTTTTTAAAATATATTTTAATGTGGAAATGTTACATATTACACTTTGAAAACATTTTTATGATTTCTAGTACCCACAGCCTCCCTGTTATAATACTTCTATTCTTTAAACATAACTGTGGATATCTGACTTCCTCTCTATTATTAAATGTTGAAATAACTTTCAGAGCTGTTGCATCCGATTTTTCTTTTAAATCACACAGATATTATTATTTAATTTTCACTGCCGTTCTTCACTTTAGCTCAGTTCAAGATGTTCTGTAAGTGCTTAGAGTTCTTTTGTGAATTTCTATTTCTATTGAGGTCAATAACAAACCTTCGAGCAAAACATTTCCGCTGATGTTTTTATGAATCTTTTCACAGCAGAAATAAGTTTAACAAGGGGCAGACCCAGACCAAGGACTTGTGCTGTTATTGTTAAACTCATTTTTACCTCTTACTTTACGGTTTTATTGACAGCAGCTGAGAGAAATGCACTGCAGCATCGTGGTGCAGCTTTAAAAGGAGGATATGTTGTATTTTTCTCATCATCTGAGGTCAAAGTTACATTGCTCCAATAAAAAGCTTAACGCAAACACTCAGAAGGGATTAGAGCCACTGTACGTGCTAATGAGGGTAATTAAATATTAGCTGTCCTTCTGATATTTACCTTGTCGATGTCAATGTCAAACCACAGATGGGAGCAGCAGAGCTTACACACATATTCTGAAATGCAAATATCACTGAACACAAAACCTGCTCTGGCTTCTTCTGTAAACTCTCTGTGGGTGAGGCTTCTGTTACAGATACTAACCAATGTGTTAGTGCCTTAAAACGGCATTCTTTTAAATGGCCAGCAGGGTGAATGTATAGGCTGCATAAAAAAGTCACATTCTATTGTAGTCTATGAGAAAATGACCCTACTTTTTTATTGTTAAGGATAAAAACCAATGTGTTAGTGCCTTAAAACTGCATTATTTCTAATGGCCAGTAGAGGGCGACAGTACTGGCTGCTAAAAGAAGTCACACTGCATTGAAGTCTAAGAGGAAATTACCCTACTTCTTGTTTTATGACCTCAGTAAACATTCTCATAATGAGTTTATGGTCTCATTAGTTAGTTTGAAGTCTTCTTCAATACAGCATGATGCTCACTGAGTAAATCATGGTCCCATTTAGAGTAAAAATAGACAATAAAGCATGGTTTAGGATGTGGTTGCTAAGATGGCGACCTGTCAATCAGGAGCAAAACATGTTGTACAGTTAGGGAAAAAAGTATTTGATCCCCTGATGATTTTTTGTGATTTTTGCTAAATTTTCCCACTGACAAATAAATGAAAGGTCCGTAAATGTAATGGTAGGTTTATTCTAACAGTGAGAGACAGAATATTAAAAAAATAATGATCTGAAAATCACTTTTTTTTATTTCCATTTGACTGAATGAAATAAGTATCAACTCAAATCAAATACTTATTCCCCTCACTGTATATTCAAATACAAATACAAAATGCCAATGTGCTAAGCCAAGAGATACTCAACTTGCTTTTCCAGGGGGGCACCTTTGCACAATGACAGGATGCCAGGAGCCAGTTATACAAAGAATAAAATGGATCAACATTAAAAGGACCAAAACTGATCCTTCTTCTTCTTTATATATGAGTTACGAGTTACTCATTGTCTGTGTTAAAGCTTTCCACATATGCTGTCCTTATTTTGTTTTTTGGTCATTTTGTGTCTTTTTGGGACTTTCTTGTGTCTTTTTGGTAATTTTATGTCTTTTTTTTCTTGTGTCTTTTTTTAGTTATTTTGTGTCTTTTTTTAGTCATTTTGTCCTTTTTTGGTCATTTTGTCTTTTTTTGTCGTTTTGTGTCTTTTTTGGTCATTTTGTGTCTTTTTGGTCACTTTGTATCTTTTGTTGTGTCTTTTTTAGTTATTTTGTCTTTTTTTTGGTCATTTTGTGTCTTTTGGGGACTTTCTTGTGTCTTTTTGGTAATTTTATGTCTTTTTTTTCTTGTGTCTTTTTTAGTTATTTTGTGTCTTTTTTTTTTAGTTATTTTGTCCTTTTTTGGTCATTTTGTCTTTTTTTGTCGTTTTGTGTCTTTTTTGAGTCATTTTGTGTCTTTCCTTGGTCATTTTGTGTCTTTTTTAGTCCTCTAGTACAACATAAAATGTAATTTTGAATTTTTTTTTTTTAAACTTTCAAATGACTATCATGCTCCATAAAGAATTGTAAATGTTGCAAATATGAACAAAGGTTGCAAATATAACATATAAGAGGGTTCCATCCAGTTCTATCATTTTATACTAAATATATTTGAGCTTGTCTCCAGTTTTACTTGGTATATCATCATCAAACTGAAACTGGCCTCATGGAGTTTACAGCCAGAACTTTAGAGGTAAATTTACAGTAGGGCTCCACGCTGCTTTGTTTTCTAGTCTGGATGTCATCAAGAAGTCATGCTTTGGAGCTTTTGGAGACTCCAGAGGGTTAATTGCAGCCCAAGTGACGTCACTTCTCTCATACAGTCTATGATCTGTGCAGAAAGTGATCTCAATCCATCCAGTACTTGTTGAGATAAGCCGAGCGTCTGCCGCTGCCGCGTTTTGATCCACTGCTTGAGGGATGACACACATCTACATCACACAGCCAGCGAGCGGCTCCAGAGGCTGGAGATTGGAGTCCCTTACATGCTCTACAAGATCTCGTGTGTGACCGGGACAAACTAGCATGGTACTGTCTCTGCTTTAGTGTGCTGATCCGCTCAACCTCCTCTGTTCATTTGGTAATCCGGAGAGCTGTCTCCGTGATTACGCTATCACAGAGAAACCGTCTGTTTCCACTGTGAAACAGGGATTAAAGCCAGCTTCCTTAATTCAGACGGCTTGCTAACCGCAGTGTGCTCACCCCAAACACCAAATGAATAGACGGTCTCCTGAGAATAAAGAGCCCAAAGACAAAGCAAGGTGAGAGACGACTAATGAAGAGGAGGAAAAGTGACACACAGACAGTATGTGGAGCTTTTCCTGTCAGATTCACTCTTATTATGACTCTGACAGTTATTAGTTATTTAAGTGAATTGGCCACAGTCAGTTTGTCATCTCGGCACACGGATAATTAGAACAGTCATCCTCTAATCTGTCTTTGATGCAGCCATTTTTAGTCATTAATGTCACACAGTCATTGTCAACAGCTTTTGTGTTTTTGGCTTTTGTCATTTCGGTAACACTTTAGATCAGGGAACACATATTCAACATTAATTAGTTGCTTATTAGCATGCAAATAAGTAACATATTGTCTTCATTCTTAATTAGTCATTATTAACTAGTTATTCATGCCTTATTCTGCATGGCCTTATTATACAACCAGTAAGATATTAACTAAGAGTTTTCCCTCAATAACAGCAGAATTATTGCTAATTAGTAGTAAGTAAGGGAGTTGTTGTATATGAGTTACGATCTTAATATTCTTTGCTTTGAATGGACTTTATAAGTCTCTATAGAGCGGTGAATGAAACCATGGAAACGGCAAATAGCCACCTTCTCCAGACCTTTGACGTGACTGGTGGCTCTTTTGGATGATTGGATGACGACTGGTAGATTATCAATCATTACTCTACAAAATGGGTCACTTTGCGCCAAAGTTAGTCTACCAACAATTTCCTTACTTACTACTAATGTAACTGTATTAAAGTGTTTCGAAAGTAAAAAAGGATTCAAAATCACATTTTATGTTGGACTGAAGGGCTAAAAAAGACACAAAATGACCAAAAAGAGACACAAAATGACCGAAAGAAGACACAAAATGAACAAAAAAGACACAAGAAAGACCCAAAAAGACACAAAATGACCAAAAAAAGTCACAAAATAACTAAAAAAGACACAAAATTACCGAAAAAAGACACAAAATGGACGAAAAAAAGACACAAAATGAACAAAAAAGACACAACACAAGACACAAAATAACAAAAAAAAAAGACACAAAATGACAAAAAAAAGACACAAAATAACTAAAAAAGACACAACAAAAGACACAAAATGACCCAATAAGACACAAAATGACCACAAAATGACCATGTTTCTTTTTGGTTCAAAATGTTGATCCAGTACGTCAGAATAAAACATCTATTATTATTAGGTCATATAGGTGAGGTTGTGCTGAAAAAATATATAACAACATGGCATTTAAACATGTTTTAAGTGGTGTATACAGGCAGGATGAAAAGGATTCAAAAATGGACTAAAAAGCCCAAAACTCCATAGAGTTAAAACAGTCGAAGTAATAAATATACAGCAGGTGAAATCAGCCACATTTGCATGATTAGTGAAGTGCGTCCTTGTTAGGAGCAGGTCTGTGTTTGGGTATATTTAAAAAAGCCTCATACTTCTAGGGAGTTATATAAAAAGCAAACAAGTGTCTGGAGAGAGGCTGCTGACAGATTTAGGTTGAGATGATTCCCGAGATACGGAGCAGATGGATGCTAAAGCTTCCTAAACTGCTTCCTGCTATTTTAACAGCAATCCTTTTATAATTTGACGTAAGTTTGACACTTACTGGTCTTCTATTTGTGTTGTGCTGCTTTTTTTCCTACTAAAACCTGGAAGAGGTGAGGTTCAGGAGGTTGATATAAGCCAGGGGTGGGCAACTGGAGGCCCGGGGGCCACATACAGCCCGCATCCTCACTTGAAGTGGCCCTCAGTACAACTACATGCATTTGAGCATGAAATCTTAAAAGTGCAGTGTAAAAATGCACAAAATTACTTGTTTTTTATTTGCTTCAAACCTTTTATAGTCCTATTTATACTGTTATACATGCATTTGAGCATGAAATCTTAAAAGTGCAGTGTAAAAATGCACAAAATTACTTCTTGCAATTAATGTTGGTCTGCTGTTCCTGCACTGGAAGAAAAATAAATCACAATAAGTGGTTATTTTTTATTTGCTTCAAACCTTTTGTTTTCCTATTTATACTGTTAAACATGCATTTGAGCATGAAATATGTTAATCCTCTTGAGTCAGTGAAATCATGGGCGCATTACTTCTTCATGATGTCACAACATAAAAAAAACAACATGGCGACACCGTCACCTTCCCTCTAAAGTTCTGGCTTTGAACTCCAGGTTTTGTTTCATGATGATAACCCAAGTAAAACAGAGATAAGGTCAAATATATTTAGTATAAAAAATAAAGAACTTATATGTTATATTTGCAACCTGTAAACACATTTGCAACATTTAAAACTCATTGAGTGTTAAAAAAAAACATTTTTTTAAAAAATCAGATTTTAATGTTTGTTGTTTTTTGGTTTCTTTTGGGTTCGAAATGTTTATCCAGTAAGTCAAAGTGAAAAAATAATTATCAGGTTACATAAATCAGATTGTGCAAAAAAATATGATAGCGATGTTAAATATGTTAAATATGCATGTTACACATTTCTTTTTTCCAAGTGGCAGAATGAAAAGTATTTTAAAAAATCGACAAAATAGCCCAAGACAGACATACAAGATATCTGGTTAAGTGCACGGTAGGCGTGGGCGATATGGCCCAAAAGAATATCACGATATTGCAGCCATTTTTTGCGACAACGATATTCTTGACGATATTAGGAAATACCTAAAAAGATATAGAAAATATGATTATTTTTTTTAGTTTGTATAAATAAATAAAAATCTAAAATGTAGTGTAAATTGCAAATCTCAACAGTTGCCAAATACAAAAAATTTACTCTTGACTCTTGAGTATTAGCAAATAATAAAAATAACCATTTAGGGGTTCCGGGGGCATATTTTAATGAAATATTGTAAAGGAGAATAAAGGTTTTTGTATGTTTTATTTAAGGCATCTTATTTTGACAGTCTTCTATTTTTTTATTTTTATATTTCTATCTATTTTGAAAGCTGCATGTGTTTAGCTACAGAGAGTAAGTAGATTTTTGTGATTAAAACAACTTTAACCGCTACATCAAGAAGTAAGAATGTTGCCAATATCATGATATGCATTTTTTTTAACCATTAAAAAATATACCGATATTATCGCGAACGATAAGATAAGACACACCGTGCACGGTCCTATATCCCTGTGGTAGTGTCCATGAAAAATTGTGGCCCCCTGCAGCAATTAAGTTGCCCATCCCTGATATAAGCCATAAAAAACATTATGTACATGTTTTAGTCTCTGGATCTGAAGCTCGGTTGAGACTGATGATAGTAATGTGCTGATTTGATATCTAACCTCTGCACAGATCTCTGAAATTAACCAAATGATATGTTCTTCCCATATAATAAAGCAGGTGAAAAGGTTAACTGGAGGGCTGATTTGAGCCCGTATACAAAGAGATTTGATTTGACGATACAAGTGTTATGAGGTGCTATTTGAAGCGGTTTCATTCAGTCACATAGCGAGAGCACAAAGGAGAACAAAGGACGAGAGTTAACTGCTACAAGGAGCAGAGCCGAGTCATAAAAAAATATTGCGGCGAGGCACACAGAGAGATATCCACGGGCTCTCAGAGAGTGAGGAGAGGCTAAAAATATCAAACAATATCAAGAGTGACCTTTACAAAGAGCTGGGGCATTGACAGATTAAACAAAAGTTGCAGGTTGAGATGAAGCTGCAGCAGACGCAAAGAAATCACAGCAGAAAGCAGCACGTGGAGAGAGAACGCAGCACCTTAATTAGAGCTTTTTTAATCTAGAATGAAAACACAAACAGTGAAAAACCCCAATAATGATCCAGTGGCATATGTTAGTTTTTTTCTCCATAATATCATAATATTTCTTGATAAGGGTCCTTTAATTTGTCATTAGAGAATTATGATCTATTGATACTCAACAGAATATTAGGTAACACTTTACAACAGGGGTCTCAAACTCAAATTACCTGGGGGCTGATGGAGGCAGTATCAAAATGACCAAAAAAAGACACAAAATGACTAAAAAAAGAGACAAAATGACCAAAAAGACACAAAATTACTAAAGAAAAGACACAAAATGACCAAAAAGACACAAAATTACTAAAAAAAGACACAAAATGACCAAAAAGACAAAAAATTACCAAAAAAAGACTTTAAATAAATTATTATAATTAGGGACCAGTGCTTGGGGCAAAGCCGAGCGAAAAACTGCCCAAAATTTTGCATTGAAATGAATGGGACGGCTGAAAAAAATGAGCGAAAAAGAACAATAATTGGAGATTTTTAAACATCTACTTCTCCGGCATAATTTCACCTAGAGACTCCATTTAAACTTTAAACAGTAGACACAAGTCTTGTGTATTGGTGTATTAATCCACGTTTCGATAGGTCATATAGTTTTTTATCAATCCCTGTTCAATGACCATGATCATTTTTGGAGAAATTCTGAGATTATAATGGGTGTGTATTGCACGGAATGTTCGTGTCACAGTGTGTGACATCATCGGCAGAGTGTAGAGGGAGAGAAAAAATTGTCAAAAAATAAATTTGAAAACTGCGCTCCAGGCCCCAAATTCCACTCTACAGAAATAATTTATACATAGAAACGTAGGAAAATAAGTCTTCTCACTCACAATCCTCTGGTAAAGCTGTCAGAGTTATAGTTTGGGCGTAGGACGCACAGATGCGCAACCAACACGCACCAACAGCCTCATTGGGTCCCATATTAAAAACGCAGGAAGATTTAGGAAGAATGGAGATGTAACAGTTTTTAGTTAGTTAGTAATAGTCTCATCATAATCTCATCATAGTGTACACACACCGGCAGTAGCCCCCGTGGCCCTTTCAAAATTTCCCCAGAGGAAATTTTCTAGTTATTATTATTATTGAAACTTACAGAGATAATAGAACTCCAGACACTGCTAATTATGTTCAAAGCCAGAAACAGAGTTTTACCAGAAAACCTGCAAAAGCTATTTGTGTTTACTTCAGAAGATGAAAATCAGAGAAGAAGATTTGATTTTTAGCACCAAGTTGCTCGGACTACCTTGAAACAAATGTGTGTTTCGGTTGTCGGTGCAAAAATATGGAATATATGTTATCTTTGTCATTTTATGTAATTCTTACTGTGCAAATAAAATAAAACAAACCTAAACCTAATCTGCAGTGGCAGCACAGGAGGAGACAGCTCCTCTTTAACAATGAACTGACGTTGAAGTGATGTTTTCAACCAACAGCAGCACTTTACACTGATAGTTAGCCTGCAGAATGTCACATAGACGCAAAATTACTACAAACAGCATCTGCTGTGTTCACGTCTCTGAGCCCAGAGGGCCTCTGTCTCATGCTCTGCCCCATGTCTGACATATTTGTCTAATTCCCTGATTAAAAAATGAACACAACTGGAGCTTCCCTTTGCGGTGCTCAAAGCATTAAAAAATAAAAAATAAAAGCTTTTAAAAAAAAAATCTATAGCACATTCTCTTTGCAGAGACAGTGTCCCAATTACTCTGGATAATCCACAGGCCTCACTGTGAACAGCTTTCAGTGGAAATACTTTCAACCCAAAAATTGGGCTCATGAAAACAGTTGACAGTGTGTTCTGTGGATTATCCAGGGGTAACTGGGACACGCTTTCTGGAGAAAAAAACTAATTTGGATGCACCAAAAAAACACAAATGGAAAAAAAAACTGTTTTTATGGGTTTAACCCTCTGGAGTCCACGAAAGCGTCAGAGCACAACTTCTTCATGACGTCAAAATAAGTGACCAAAAAAGACACAAAATGACTAAAAAAAGACACAAAATGACTAGAAAAAAGACACAAAAATGACCAAAAAAGACACAAAAAGACACAAAGTGACAAAAAAAAGAGACAATATGACTAAAAAAAAACACAATATGACTAAAAAAGACACAAAATGACAAAAAAAGACACAGAAGACACAACATGACAAAAAAGAGACAAAATGACAAAAAAAAGACACAACAGACACAAAAATGACCAAAAAAGACACAAAAAGACACAAAATGACAAAAAAAAGAGACAATATGACTACAAAAAAGACACAAAAATGACCAAAAAAGACACAAAACACACAAAATGACTAAAAAAGACACAATATGACTAAAAAAGACACAATATGACTAAAAAAAGACACAAAATGACGAGAAAAAAGACACAAAATGACCAAAAAAGACACAGAAGACACAACATGACAAAAAAAAGAGACAAAATGACCAAAAAAAGACACAACAACAGACACAAAATCACCAAAAAAGACACAAATTAACTAAAAAAAAAGACACGAAAAGACATGAGAGGGATTCAAAAATGGTCCAAGACTACATAGAGTTAAAATGATCTGAATGGAAAGCTGTTATATAAGTGAGTCCACGCATTCACCACCTGTGATTTAGAGCAGCAGGTTCATCACTTCTTCATTATTATTAGTGAGATCCAACAGACATGGAGTCACTTTAGCATGAAAAGGGACAAAATCTTCATCAGGGTGGAAAAGCTTTGACCATCAAGACACAATTTAATGCTGAAATGAACTCTAATAGAGTAATTTAGAGGCTGCAGACTTTGCTGTGTGAAAAGTACATCAGTTCACACCTCACACAGTCGATTTCATTCTTTGAATATTAACACTTCAAAAGGTGTGTGTGGATGTTAACGGGGAGTCTGAGCTGGGGGCTTTAACACCGGATCGAGCAGAGAAGTTGCAGAGCCCTCCAAGAATAATGCTCTGTCACGGTCAATACTGTGAGCCGGATGACCTGTGTGTGTGTGTATGTGATTATCTGTGTGTGTGTGTGTGTGTGTGTGTACTAAGTGTGAGAAAGGAAAATAGGGGAAATAGAAAGACTTCCATTTCCAATCCATTCTGAATTTCATGCTCTCTCTCTTTGTTAGAAGACAAAATAAAGACTGTGGGTGTTATTCTCTCTGATATACCAACACACACATACAGACAAGGACACACACACACACACACACACACACACACACACACACACACACCTACCTGAGTGTCTCGGTCCATTTGAGCTCCAGCTCCAGAGCCATCTTGTCCATCTTAAGTTTTTCTTCTTCTTTGGTGGTGATGAGTTTGGCTTCATGCTGACGCTTCTGGATCTCCAACTCTCCCTGAAAGACAGACAGACAGACAGACAGACAGACAGACAGACAGTCAGAGAGAGAGACAGACAGATACACAGTCAATGAGAGAGAGAGTCAGACAGACAGACAGACAGACAGACAGACAGACAGTAAGAGAGAGAGAGAGACAGACAGACTCAAAGAGACAGACAGACAGACAGACAGACAGTCAGAGAGAGAGACAGACAGATACACAGTCAATGAGAGAGAGAGTCAGACAGACAGACAGACAGACAGACAGTAAGAGAGAGAGAGAGACAGACAGACAGACAGACAGTAAGAGAGAGAGAGAGACAGACAGACAGACAGACTCAAAGAGACAGACAGACAGACAGACTCAAAGAGACAGACAGACAGACAGACAGACAAACAGACTCAAAGAGACAGACAGTCAGAGAGAGAGACAGACAGATACACAGTCAATGAGAGAGAGAGTCAGACAGACAGACAGACAGACAGTAAGAGAGAGAGACAGACAGACAGACAGACAGACAGACTCAAAGAGACAGACAGACAGACAGACAGACAGACTCAAAGAGACAGACAGACAGACAGACAGACAGACAGTCAGACAGACAGACAGTAAGAGAGACAGACAGACAGACAGACAGACAGACAGACAGTCAGACAGACAGACAGTAAGAGAGACAGACAGACAGACAGACAGACAGACAGACAGACAGACAGACAGACAGACCATCACAGTCTAAACGTTGCTCAGAGGTTTTTCCGCCCCGACAAGAATCTATTTCTTTAGGCAACTCTGAGAACTTTTTGGGATTTTGTGTAGCGTGAAAAAAAGGTTAAAGCCTTTTGGAGTGACATTGCTTCCAGCCAACACAAACTCTTCTACTGGCAGTGTCAATCTAAAGACACTGGTGACAGTTAAGTCCTTCAGAAAGACACTTTGGACAAACCCCAGGTCTGCACTATAGGGACAAACAGATAAAAGTATAAAGTGATTAATTGTGTTGTTATCTATTCAACAGAAAAGCCATTTATTTACTGGTTCTACCAACTCAAATATTTGCTGTTTTTCTCTTTTTCATACCATTGTTAATGGAATATTGTGTGTTTTGTACTTGCACTTTAAGCCTTTCAGTCATTTAAATAGGTGAGATCAAAGGAAACCCACCACCTGTAAAGTCAGACATTTTAACTTCAACTTTGTTTGACTAAATAAGCTGTAAATTAGTAGACGAAATGAGCATTGGTACTTTTGAATATTGTTGAAAAATCCAATTAATACAGTATGAGTGAACCCACGATCTGACCAAACACAGTGTGTGTGTGTGTGTGTGTGTGTGTGTGTGTGTGTGTGTTCTTGTACTTCATACATAGTGAGGACCAGAACACGTTTTTAACCAACAGAATGAGGACATTTCTGCAAAGTGACTTCTTTAAAGGCTTTTTTGAGATTTCAGACTTTGTTTTAAGGGTAAAGGTATTGTAAACTGTATTGTATGGTTACAAAACTAACTAAAATCATAATGATAATGTCCTTCGTTTTGTCTTTGTCAACTTTTTTCATACATAATGAAGATGGATAAGACAAAGGAAAAAAAGGCAAAATTTACTGTGACCTCTTTTAATCTCCCACCCAACAAATAGCCCATTACAAAAAACTAAAACTAATAAAAACTAAACTACAACTTAAAAAAAATATAAAAAAAATACTAAACTACAACTAGCAAACTCACTCTAAAAACTCATTAAAACTAACTGAATTTGAAAACAAAAATTCACAACTCAACTAAAACTTCAAATTAAAATTAAAATTAATTAAAATTAGAATTAAAAATTCAAAACTATTATAACCTTGCTTGGGAATTCACTGTTCAAATGAGGGCCCTCACAAAGATAGAAGTACAAGAATGTGTGTGTGTGTGTGTGTGTGTGTGTGTGCCTTCACTTCTAATTTCGGACATATTTGAGTTTCACACCTTGAGTGTTCAGACATTTTTGGAAAATGAGGAACTTGAACTTTGTGGGTTCGTCGCTCTGCCAGAGGGCTGTTTGACAGGTTAAACCTGGTTTTAATATAATGTTATAACTTTAATTTCCCTTAGGTGGTCACTCTACAGGGAAAGTGAAATAGAGGTTGTTAACTATTATAAATATCTGGTTATTTTGATGGATTACTCCCTCTCTTCTGAGCTACCTGTGCAGAAGCTGAGGTGAGGCTGGAACTTGGTTTTATTTCTGGAAATAAGTTGTGTGTTTATCAATCAGAAAAGTGCTGGATAAAACACTTTGCATTCTCTGGACTGCTTCATGCTTTCAACAGAATCTAGAAAAGGACATTTGTGTATTCTGCAGCTTTGGCTTGGAATATGTTGCAGAATGACTTGAAACTTAATGAATTTATCTTGTTAAATGCTTTTAAATCCAATTCAGTTTAGTTTAGTTTAGCTTTTTTATTTCAAACGTGCAAAATAATGTGCGAGTAACACAACAAAGTAAACTGAAAAACAAACAAATCCAATGAGAATAATCAAAACGAAACAAAAATAGCAATAGTCAAAACAAAAGCTATAATGTGAACGTAACATGTCCGAAAAGGAGTAGGATGAAGCATATGCTTATTTATACCCTTCTCCATTACTCAATTAACGTTTTCTTTTTCCCCAAACATACATATTTACAAAAAAATTTTGAAAATAAATAGATTAAATAAACAAATACATAAATCATTTATCATTTATGAAAACACCCGATTGAGAGGCTGAGACTTTATTAATGCTTCTGTCTTTAGAGTCACCAATTAACTTCACCTACAGTGCATTTGGAAAGTATTCACAGCACGTCACTTTTTCCACATTTTGTTATGTTACCGCCTTCTTCCAAAATGGATTAAATAAATTTTTTTGTACATAAGATTTCGTTCGATTTTTTACTTTTTTCATGTTGTCATTATGGGGTATTATGTGTGAAGAATAACTCTGTTTGTACGACTAAATTTTTCATTTTTACATTGGAGGTTGAGGTCAATAAAGTGAATATTATTATATTATGATCATACTGATTGGTCAGATGTCATGGTGTCACTTTCTGTGACGTAGCCTGATCTTTGCTGGTTAGCTGAAGAAATCCATGTGGTTCTACGACCAAACAGAGGGACATGGGGACCTCATTTAGATATCCACTGAAGTTACCAAATATAGTTCTTCGCCTGATAAAGGGTTAACGAACACACAGAGTGAACAGCTGATCGTGTGCTGACCTGCAGTGCAGTCAGCAGGTTGCTGGTCTCCCTCAGCCGGGCCCTGGTGGCGTCCAGCTCCTCCAGCAGTTTGTCCTGCGCCTCCTTCAGCGTGGAGATCTGCCCCTCAGCTGTCCCGATGTTCTGCTCCCCCTGCTGCACCTCCTCCTGCAGCCGGACCACCTGCGGCGGAGCACAGACAGAGAGAATAAACCATATTCACCATTTCTCTGCGCTCCAGGCTGCAGCTCAGTGTGGCAGCAACGTTGAAACTGCATCAGCACTTTACGCTCAGCGAGGTGGAATTTACATCAAAAATGCATTCAATAACCATTTCTATTTCTGATTTTTAAATGAGCCAGACCCATATACTTTTTTTTGCCAACGTGGCACCATAGTTTTGCAGTGCATTAGATATTAATTTACCTGGATGTTAAAAGCTGAGCGCACAAACAACAGCAATAAACACACAAGGGAACACTGTTTCTGAAGAACAGTAAATGGATCAAACCAACAGTGGAGTTTCTTTCTCTCTCTTTCTGTTTTTATCATAAATGCACCACAATTTAATACATTTTGACTGAAATTGCATGCTAATATACTCCCATTAATTTTTAAATGACACGGAACAAGTTGGAACACTTGAAATTCTGCAAAAACAAACAATATATTTAATGGATGAATAAACCGCCAACAACTGCATTTTAGAAAAGCTGCAACAAAAAGCTAATATCTGCAAAACAGGACCAGTGGCATCATAAATATATATATTTGCATTCAGCTGATTCTAAATCACAGTGACGTCTCATAACAATAATATTATCAGCAAACAGCTGCAATTCTTGGACTAAGTTTGTGTTTATAAGGTTTATTTTACACGTTGTTAGAGTTAATGTGTCCTTCAGTGACCCTCACCTTATTCTCCAGTCGTTAATATGACTGGAAAATACAGTTTACTTTATCTTTTAAATGGTAAGTACTGTTTATTATGTATTTCTTATTCAAGTCACACACATTATTAAGGATTCAGACTCTACTTTCTCTAAGTTTTGGAGGTGACATTAGCAACAGGAAGTTAAGAGAAGTGACTGAGAACTCCTTAAAAACTCAAAGTTTCGAATCTGCTCTGAAACTTTCAATCACTTGTTCTGTATCAGTAACAGATGGTAACAAGTCAAGGTTGAACTTTAACACGTATTTTTAAGCCAACATGGACGAGAAGTTGTTAAAATTGAAATTTTGTTCTACAATATCAAAGCAAACTCCATCTGTTGATGAAAATCAACACGATTGAAAGCTCCAACAGTCACTAGTGGCCCAACACAGTTTGATATTAACTTAAAAATGAGTTTATATACGCAATGCATGTTTAGTTAACCCTCTGGAGTCCATCTATTTATTGAAAATACACATGTTTTATTTACAGTAATAACTTTATTTATATATGATATGTTGACAAGCTGAGAAAGCCAGTTAAAGTTCAATCATAGGAGCTTTCACAGTGTGACATTTATGTTTCTAGACCATTTTTAAAATGTGAATTTTCTTTCTACAATGAAAACTATTACTATTTTTAATTTACATGCAAAGAGACTGTTTTGTAGTTTTATTATTTATTATTTTTCTGCTGTTTTTGTGTGTAAAAATGGTTTAAAAAATTGTACATTTCCATAGAAACCTGTGTCTTTTGTTTGTATTTTCGGTATTTTCGGCAGCTTTATACTTTAATTAAAATAAAATGAAAAATCTGACTGCCAAGTTTGTGTGGAGAAAAAGGAGCCATGCATGTGATGTAAGGACAGACTGAAAGATGCTAAACAGAGACAGAAATGAATGCAGAGGAAGTTGACAAATTTGAACCAAAATCTCCTGGACTTCAGAGGTTTAACCCTTTATCAGGCAAAAAACTATATATTTGGTAACTTCAGGTAATATCTTGAGAAAAAAGTTGCAAATTTACTAGATTAAAGTGGCAAATCTACAAGAAAAAAAGTCGCAGATTTAAGAGATTTAAAGTGGCAAATCTGTACTAAAAAAGTCGCAGATTTACGAGAAAAAAGTGGGGGAGAGCAACTTTTTTCTCCCAGATTCACCACTTTAAATCATTTTTTTCTCGTAGATTTGCAACTTTAATCTGGTAAAGTTTTTTCTCAAAATATTATTTTCGTATGTTTTTTTTATACATTCTGGCAGTATGTAATATCCTCCAATATTCTCCAGGGTTGAAATTTGAAATTTGCAAGTAGTTCAATGAGTGTCCTATTAAGGGTTAAAGTGGTGAATCTGGGAGAAAAAAGTTGCTTTTTTCCCACTTTTTTCTCGTAAATCTGCGACTTTTTTCGCGCAGATTTGCCACTTTAAATCTCTTAAATCTGTGATTTTTTTTCTTGTAGATTTGCCACTTTAATCTAGTAAATTTGCAACTTTTTTCTCAAAATATTACCTGAAGTTACCAAATATAGTTCTTTGCCTGATAAAGGGTTAATAGATTTTTGGGCATAAATGTTTTTAAACATGCAGTTGTCCACATGTAGAGCTGTGGAGGTCCTACCTCTTGGTTGGCGGCGGTGAGTTTGGAGGTGAGCTCCTCACTCAGCTCGTCCAGCTGCTGCCTGAGAGTCGTCTTCTGCTCCTCCAGGGATTGGCGCTCCCTCTCAAACTGCTGCTCCAGCTCCTGCAGAAAGCCACCAGAAACACACGTCTGTCAACACGTGTGGACTACAAGTGACTTAAACACACAGTTTGCAATTTCAAGAGCGAAAGATTTCTCAATGGAAGCATTTATTAAAAGATGATGATGCTGTGAGCTAGAGCGGGAGCATCGGAGTTCATGTCTTCAGTGTTAACCCATTTAAGGCGGAAAGCATTACTGCATTTCTACCATTAAAACCGGGGGCACTGTTGTGTTATTCTACCATTAAAGCTGGGAAAGAGGATACGTAGTTTTGTAGTATTTGTAGTTTTTTCCACCTATTTTCGGTCTCTTGGCCAATGAAATGCATCAGAATACATGTGGGAGTGTCGCAATGCAACATGGGACTTTTCCTTAACTTGGAAATCATCACCAAAAAAAGACACAAAATGACCAAAAAAAGACATAAAATGACCATAAAAGACACAAAATTACAAAAAAAATGACCAAAAATACACACAAAATGACATAAATGACTAAAAAAAGACACAAAAAGACACAAAATTATAAAAAAGACATAAAATGACAAAAGACACACAAAAAGACAAAATGACCAAAAAAAAGACACAAAATGACAAAAAACACTCAAAATGACTAAAAAAGACAGAAAAAGAGAATACATGTGGGAGTGTCGCAATGCATCATGGGACTTTTCTAGAACTTTGAAATCATGGCGGAAGACGACTATAGCGGAGCTCAGATATAACAGCTATAAGCTCTCAAATACTTTTTGAATTTCATTTCTATCTGCTACAGAGGCTGAAAAATCTATTATTTAGTAGGAAACTGTCAGAACTTATTCAGGAAAATAGTTTCCATCTCCCATTTAGAGCATTAACTATTTTTCAAAAAAGGACAAAACAACTCAAGCAAGCATAAAAACTTTTCTGTGGATTTTGGAACGTTTTGTCGAATTTTTGTGTTTCCATCAAGCTTTTCTCATGCGAATCTTCAAAATTTGCATCGAAATCCGTGACTGGAAACACAGCTACTGTGTGGTTTATTACTATAAAGTAAGTGCATCTAATGGGGTAAAGGTTAGATGACGCCATTAACAGGTTACAAAATGATTAGCACTGTTACCTTGAATAAAATCAAAGCTTTCTGTGAGTTTGAGCCTCATTGGAAACATTTAGGATAATGTACACTGCAAAAAAGCCAACTTGTATTTTTTGGCCTAAAACAGTGATTTAAGTTGGTAAAACTTGGAAATATAAATTATTGACATTTAGGGCAATAATGTAAGTTAGCACAACAAAGGAAGCCAGTTGTCTGCTCAAAAACAAGTTGGTGAGTTGTTACTTTAAGTTGGGGTTCACAACAAGGGACAATAGTTCTGCTAACTCTTATTTCTTTGTTGTGAAATGCTGGAAATCGGTGAAATTCGGTCATTAGCGAAAGCTAGCGGCTAACTGACGCTAGCGGCTAACTGATGCTAACAGCGCTGCTTGTTACAGCTACAAGAGTAGCCATTAGCGTATCAATGCTAACTCAAAATTTTAGTCGCAACATTAGCTGACATTTCATAGCGGCGTTACAATCGTGTTGAGTTGACAAAAATCCGAATTCAGAGTTGAGCAAACTCAAAAACAAAACTTAAAATATTTAGTTTAATTGTCCAACTTGAAATGTTATCGAAGTTTGTTGCCTTGCAATTTTGAGTTCACCCTACATTTCTTTTTTTGCAGTGTAAGTACACAAGTCAACAAATTGTATGACATATTGTAGTTGTTTTTAGACATTTAAATGCAGAAAAATGTCACATATTAAGCTTTAAAGTGGAAAAACGATCTTTGCCTGGATCAGTAATTCACATGTCAGTGATACAGTTTAATTTCAGTTTCATCCAAGTAAGATTTTATCATTATTATTGGTTGAAAACTCAGCTTGAAATCCTTCATGTATGTGCAGTATTTCCTCTCTCTCTCTCCTCTTTTGTGTGACATTACATTCGCTGCAATCATCTGTGCAAAAAACATCTAAAAATACTTCAAACTATTTCATTGTCCTTGACAGAGAAGCCGGAGAAAGAGCCCGTGCATTGTTACCATAATAAAGCTTATTATGGCTGCTGATGAATGGGGAACGATTTCTGTTACAGCGTGCAATCATCGCTGCTTTCCAAGGACAATTAGAGCTGAGGGAAATTGCTGTAATGTCAAATGAAATTTGCCACCATTATTCATTACACAGGAGGACGGAGTTTGTAACGCCGCGAGAGAGAGAAACACATTCAGCGTATTGACTTCTGTGAAATAGTTCTCGCTGGAAATGAATGGAACTTCACGGAAATTCGTCTGAATGGAAAGAAGAGTGAAAGATCACAGTGATTCATGAGTGTGACATGACATCTTGTATTTCACAAGCCAAGCAGAGTGGAGGAAGTTTCTCTGTTGGCAGGCTAATAACGGTGAGCAGTGAATACTGACTGACACAAATATATATCCGTGAAAGCCTTTTGGTGTAATTTGGTTCAGGGAATTGGTCCCAAAATGTTCCAAGTGTCAACATGATCAAAAACACTCCCACGTCAGTTCGCAACCGGTTTTTCTTTAACCCATAAGAACCCACGGTGACACCTGTGTAACAAACACTTTAAATCTTCTAGAATCTGCCATATTCAGCTTTATGCTTCTCATTAACTCATTAAATCCCTAAGCGACGTATACTCAACACCCTGGGGTGGTGAAGTGACTTCTCCTAAATGTGTGTGTGACTGGAAACAGAAATGTGAAAAAGTAGCTAATTTCAAACAGCTTATTTTTTGTTACTAGGCTAAGTTTAAACCCATTTAACAATTGTAATAGGGTTAATAGGGTGGTCTTTATTGCATTTAACTTGTTCTGACCATATTTCCTGGAACCTGGTCTCACAGGAATCTGTGAAATAGCCACGGATTCTCTCATTTTTAGTGAAAAAAAATCAATATTTTGACTTAGTTTCTGCACAAAAATGGATTTTGATCACATTTCTAGCGAGAAATATGTTTTATTTTCTAAATATTCACTCAGTGAATGTACATAATCACTTTGTATGTAGGAATAGTCACGTGATATGACTGGAATAACTTACATTGTAGCGAAATCCGTGTCAGTTTCACAGAAATTTGAGTGATTCCGTGGCTATTCCACGGATTTTGAGTTAAGCAAATCCGTGGCTATTTCACGGATTCCTGTGAGACCAGGTTGTTTCCTGAGCAAATTAAAGTCACAATGTTGATATATGTTATGGAGATGCAAACAAAAGTGCAAATGGTTATTTGTTTTTATTTGTTATTTATTATTTTTTTAATTTTTTTTTTTTTTTTTAATCTTTTTGTGTCTTTTTTTTTTGTTGTCATTTTTTTGTCATTTTGGGTCTTTTTTGGTGATGATTTCACTAATCTGAAAAATAATTTGTTGTTAAACAGCACTTAGTGTTGTCTTTTTGTGTCTTTTTTGGTCATTTTGTGTCTTTTTTTTGTCATTTTGGGTCTTTTTTGGTGATGATTTCACTAATCTGAAAAATAATTTGCTGTTAAACAGCACTATTATTGTCACAATTTTGATAAATGTTATGGAGATGCAAAAGAAAAAGGCAAATTTGTGTTTCTGGAAGCAGAAAATGTGTCTAATTTTTTAAAAATTTTAAAATAAGAAATATTATAAACCTAAATACCATAAATGCCCAATGTATCATATATGTCACATCACAGATCTTTGACATTTAGAGGTAGTATATATATTTTATAAAACATCAGAAATGTGTTCTATGTGGTCCACTTATAGAAGACATCCTTTAAGGATAACTGGGTCTGGGTTCTTATGGGTTAACAGCCAGCTTCCCCTCGGTTTTATGCAATAGTTTCACTCTTTTACTCAACACTTAAAAAAGCCCAGAACGGGGCCGGTACCTGCCCACCACGAGACTACGGAGAAACCCAGAGCTACATCAAGATCTGTCCGCCTGAAGCCTTCTTCTCCCACAGAGCCTCCAGACTGCTGCTGCCTGGGAATCTCATGGTGGAGCGGCTTTCAGGCAGAAATCAGGAGAAGAAACTTTGAAGTTTCTTGGATTTCTACATGTTGCATATTTTCTTGTAGGACTCTTTATGTATTTGTAGGATATTTACCAAGTCAATGTTTTATTTTGCCTCCAGCGACTCATTTATGGTAACTTATAGCAGCTAACCCTCAAGGCCTCTTTAAAATGACCATACACTTTACACCTTAAGGTCCCGAAACGGTCCCTCTCATTCAAGTGTCATAAAAATGTGATACATACATTTTTTTTTTCACCACATCAAACCTTTTAGCAGCTTCAGACCTAACATATATTTATTTTTAATGCCATTTTTGTCATAAGAACCCCTGATCTTTTCAAGGGCAAAAATACAAAATATGCAATATTTTCAAAAATAAGGTGCAAAGTGGAATATTTGGGGTGAGGTTATTACAGCCTTGACTAGGTCAATAATTGATAACTCCTTTATATAAATCCCAACACACCAAGAACTTTTTTATGGTGTTAACCTTTTCATTGCCATGCATTTTGAAGGCAAGAGAACCAGGCCTCCATTGAAACTGCATGTGATTTAGCTCTGCTGCCCCTGGTGGTTTCAGGGGGGTCATCAGACCTAAAACCTATTTTCCAGGTATTTTGAAGGGAGAGGCTTAGATTTATTAGGTATTCATGGGAAAAGCATTATATTATGTCAGGATTACAGTGTATCAAAAGTTTGTGTTTATAATGGGAGTCAATGGGACCAAAAGGGGCCTTAAGGGTCAAAGTGAGAGTGTTATGTGTATCTCCTATTCGATACACCTTGCAAAACAGGAATTTTGGAATTTTTTAAAATTAGAATAAAAAACAAACCATGGCCAAGTTTCAATTAGCCTTTAAACTGACCGATACATTGAGAATAAAAAATAAAAAATAAGCTGAATGTACACGTTTGGTCCCAAAGGTGCCTCGAGGGTTAAGGCTGCAATTAGGCCTGTCACGATAATTACTACATTGACTTATCGTTCCATATATAAAATGGACATGATAGGTTTTTTCTGGACTCGATGTATCATTGTTTACATACTTTTTTGTGTTGTGTTTAAAGTATTGTGCAATTGTTTGACAGGCAGTGCGAATTGCCAAAAAAAAACAAACTTATATTTCCTAAGCAGCCATTCCAGCTGTTTATATGTAATTTGTAGTCTCTTTGAGTCTATTTTATTTGTTTTGATTATTTTGTTTTTATTCATCTAGGATATTTAAATATTTATTTTTGTCAATTCAATTCCAATGTTTTTTTGATAATAACCAAAATCATTGTAAAAAACAAACAAACATGGAAAATGTCTATATATCAGCTCTTAAATTAATCAGCTCTTATGAGCTATTTTTGTTCTTATCATTATATTTATCCAAACAAATGTACCTTTAGTTGTACCAGGCATTAAATGAACATGAAAGCAAGGAGAAAACAAGGGTGGTCTAATAATTTTGTCCATGACTGTATTTCCCAACCGTTACATAAAGCCATTCAATCAAAAATGCATGATGAAAACTCGGGGTGTGCCATATCGTATCGTTCACAATTATACCGGTGTAATTTTTTTATGGGTAAAAAAAATGCATATCATGATATTGTCAACATTCCTCCTTGTTGCCGTAGTGGCGTAAGGGTTCCCATTAATGACCTAGTAGACTGTGGCAGCTCCAGAGTCGCATGTGCTGCACTAACGTCACATTTAAACCTACTGAAAGTTTACACTGTAAAAAATGTTTGTAGAAATTATAATAAAACACTGTTAAACTACATCAGAAATAGGGCGTAAAATTAAAATTTGTATATCAACGTAGTAGACACTTTTAATTACCGTAAATCAAAGAATAGCACAAAACTTTAACTTTACTGCCATAAACTGTAGGAAACACACAGTTTTGCTATAAAGAATATAACATTTTCATGTAAAGTTAATGGAGAAATAGCATGGTGTGTGAAGGAATGACACAATTACCCTAAAAATAACGGGAATATTCAGTCTAAATTACAGTTTTTGCTAATATTCAAGAGACAAGAGTAAAAAATTTTGTATATGGCAACTGTTGAGATTTGCACTTTACACTACATTTTAGATTTATGATTGATTTTTATTTATTCTACGTTTTTTATTTATTTATACAGACTAAAAAAATCATATTTTCTTTATATTTTTTCGGTATTTTTTAATATTGTCAAGAATATCGTTATCGCAAAAAATGCCCTGAAATATCGTGATAATCTTTTAGGGCCATATCGCCCAGCCCTAATGAAAACATGATATTTTTCCTCAGTATGTTGGCAGTTGAATCTGTGGAAGTCTTTGTTATGTGGCGACTTCCATCAGTCGAGGGAATCTTTCGTCAGTGGTGGATTGAAACCAGACGAAGTCAGATGCTGAGAGCTCTAATAGGACGCATCAGGATTCCTGTCATACCTTGCTGCTCGATACGGAGGGCCAGACCGAGGGTATTGCAAACCTCTTCATTTAAATTCCTCACCCGGCCCTCTCACAGACAACTCTCATTATAATTTAAAGCGATGAAAAGCATAGAGGTGATGAAAGAACGGATGATTAACTAGACGTGATGAAACTCCGATCAGACAAAAGCGATCGAACGACGGAGGGATGAAGAGGCAATTTTTTCTCATGCATCTGCACGCATTTTTGCAGAAAAACCGAAAAGTGGAGCAGCGGAGAGAGCAGGAGAAGTGAATGAGAGCTGCCTCCTCGCCATCACTTATTCAATGTGGACACTTCTGCAGCATAATCACCAACAGGAGTGAACAATAGCAAATTGCCATGCATGCCCGGGCTCAGTGGGAGGGGATGTGAGGCCACGAAAATCACACCGGGGCCAGAAAGTCTGCATATGGAACGCATATCTAATAATACGGAAATGCATAACGCTCGTCCCCTTAATGTAAGTGTCGGCCCTGATCGGGTCTACTGTGGAATATCATTTAAAACACGTCCTCCTTATGCAACTTTGATGCAAGAGAATATTTGATCACTTGCTTCCACATGGCCGTGTGTGACTGGAATAAAGGACCCTGTGGAGATTAGGCACCAGCACCATGCGGGGCTATTTCAGGCCGGCGGTGGAGCTGCACGCCTCGGCTGCAGTCAAATTAGAGGTAGGGGCTGGCTGGGAGCTGTTAGACCTCAGGCTCATTAAACAAGTCACCAGGGCCCTGTTTATAATCCTCTCGGGTGGTTTTGCTGTCTCGTATCAGATATAAAAACTGTTATGATGCTGGAGTTTGTCACAATATGAGGATGAAACACAAGAGGGAACAAGTGTAAGATCTGAGAGGAGCTGCAGGCAGAGTGGTGCAGGGTGGAAAATAGTGGTCGACCGATACAGTAATTTTTTAAGGCCGATGCCGATTATTTTGACATCAGTCTTAACCGATCCCTGATATGTGCTGCCAATTTTTTTGGGCCGATTCTGGAAGCCGATATTGCCTTTTTTCCCTCCATTTACATGGTAAAAATGACACAATGATAACAAATGTTACACAAGTCTCAATTTAAACAAAAAAGGAAACATTTGTTAACAAAACAAACCAAACATATTAACAGTTTGATAGCAAACACTGTGTATGTTGTTCTAGGCCTGGAGGTGGTGGCGCCTCAGATGATCCACATATTTGATGTGTTTTTCTTTTTTCCGGTATCAGCGAATGGCAGATGTTGCACCGAGCCTTGCCTGCTGTTGGCTCAGTGAAATGGGATCATTGATCGGCGAACGCACGCACGTATCGGCCGATGAAGATACAAGTAAAAAACGCAAATATCGGCCAATATATATATCGGCCTGATATAACGGCCGGGCAATATATCGGTCTATCTCTAGTGTAAAAACTATACTTGTTTACCTGTTACTGTTCAGAAGTCCTGCGGGCGGGCCAGATTTTTTTCTCAATTTTAGGAGTATACTTTATATAATGATATCATGTGAAACTAGAAGATCTAAGGAATTTATAGAGCCCAAGCATGTTAGGATACCACGAAAAAATGAGTTTGAATTAGTTTGAACCATTTCTCTTTTACTTTGGATTTGTTCAAACTTGATTCGGGGGAAAAGTAACAGCCATTCGGTTGCACTTACAAAATCAATTTTGCACCATTGATAAGCATTAGGCATGCACTGATTGCCACAACGAACCAGTGTTTGTGTAGAAAGGGGCTTTTAAATCAAGATGTTTAGCTGACATTGATAATGGTATCATGTATCGGTCCATCCCTTAATTTTTTGGGGTCTGTGATCGCACTGGCGTGATCAGATCACCGTAAAAAAAAATAAAAAAACGAGGTACAAAATTATTTATTCAAGCATAAAAGTAGGAAAAAGTTCACAAAATGGAAAAAGTGGTTGAATCAGCTAACACTATTGCTATAAATATACATGTTTTTATGGGAATTTATTGTATATAGTTGTATTATATTTGAATTTCATCCTTATATGTTCATATATGCAACCAGCGTTTACATTTACAGGTTCGAAACAGTTCATTGAGCATATTTGTGTTTTTTATTGTAATAAATAGTATAATTTTATTTCAGATTTCATGATTTTTGTGTATTTTTGGGCTCAATATGTTAGTAAAGTAGATTAAACTGAAAAAAAAGTCAGATCATGGTGAAGTTTTGCTGAAAAAATGGATACCAAACATGGGTACAGTAAACATTTTGTATGTGGTATATAAAGGGCAAATAGGCTCAGACTCCAGAGGGTTAAGAGAGAACAACAACAATCCTGCTAAAACAACAAAGACTCTAAGACCTACAACCCTAAAAACTGACCACAGAGTTGAACCATTACAGTGGAAACGAAAAAGCATTCTACTCTGGTGTTTCCAGAGAAGTCCTTGTGTATTTCCAGGATTTATCTAGACAAGAAAATTTAGATTTCTAAATGTTGAAATGTTCCAGAAACCACGTAGTACCTCCCTTGAAGTAAAGTTCACATTACGTGCATATAAACATGCTTTTCCTGACCTCCCTTCAGGTGAGGAAGCAGGAAAAAAAAAACCTCCCTGGCTCCCAAAAAGAAACTCCCATCTTCTTCCAGGGAGTAAAAATATATACCATAGAATATGCAGTAGACAAGCAGCGTAAAAGCGCCATCTAAGAAGTGAATGTATACTGTATGTATGAGCTTAAGCCCCGTTAGGGTCGCCACACACTGTGCTAAGTAAGTAGCAGTGAAATATTTATGCTGGAAGTTTTTAGAAATACACACTGGTAGAAGCTGGCTGCAGGACTCACTTCCCACAGCCAAAGCTCACCATCCATCTCCTTCACTGTGCTGTCAGTTCGGGACTAATTTTGATGACTTTACTCACTTTTTACTCTCCACTTGCAGTTTTTAAGTGCAGTAAATGTCACCAGTGTACAAGCAGGACTGTGAATTTAAATGAAAGGGTCCTGCACCCATTTAAATGTCAAAAAAAACCGCCCACACCTTTTGAGCAGCTCCACTTCCTGACTGGTTTGAAAAATGTTGGTGCTTAACATAATGAGTCACACTTTATTAACTGTAGAAAAAAAGAAAGAATGACTTTCATTTAAATTGACGAACTACGTGATATTAAAATGCCCCACAAGCACAGAGGAGTTGGATTTCTGCAGCTTTTTAAGATCTGAAAATGAACTTTTAGAGTGCATTTCCACACTTCTTCACATGTGTAGGTAGTGTGTTAATCCAATTATATATATATATATATGCAAAATGTGGAGACCCAATTCCCCCCCCCCCCCCCCCCCCCCAACATTCATGACATTCATATATCAGTAATTTTTATTATTTTTTTTCAATTAAAACAAAAATAATTTATGAGAGAAATTCAACTTTTAAACTTTTTTTTTTTGATTGATGATTTATGTCATTTTTACTGTGTTATTCTGCAGAAAAGCCATTTTTCAATTGCTCACAGTTCTATCAATGATTATACTGGTTCCATAGAGCTGCAGGACTATTTTTGGTTATAATTTATTTTACATATATATATATTTATATACAGTCATGAAAAAAATTGTTAGACCATTGTTTTCTCTAATTTCTTGTTCATTTTAATGCCTGGTACAACTAAAGTTACATTTGTTTGGACAAATATAATGATAGCAACAACAATAGCTGATAAGAGTTTAATTTAAGAGCTGATATCTAGACATTTTAAATGGTTTTCTCTATAATGATTTTGGTGATTATGAAGGAATTCAATGACTGAATATTGTACATATTGCAATAAAATACAAGGCCAAAGTGAATAAAATGCAAAAAAAGAGCAAAAAAAGCCCTGAATTTAAATAAAAAAAGGGTCCTGCACCCATTTAAATCTCGACTCCACTTCCTGACTGGTTTGAAAAATGTCGGTGCTTAACATAATGAGTCACACTTTATTAACTGTAGAAAAAAAAGTTTAATCTTAAGTGACGAACTACGTGATGTAAAAATGTCCCACAAGCACAGAGGAGTTGAATTTTTGCAGCTTTTTAAGATCTGAAAACGAAGCCACACTTTAAGAGTGCAAATTTCACCCTTCCTCACATGTGTAGGTAGTGTGTTAATCCAATTATATATATACATTAGGATTATAAATTCCATTTTATGTCAATTTAAAAAAAAATGTATTAGAGAAATTCAGCTTCTCAACTTTTTTTTAATGATTTATGTCATTTTAACTATGTTATTCTGCACAAAAGACATTTTTCAATTGTTCACAGTTCTAGCAATGATTATACTGTTTCCATAGAGCTGCAGGACTATTTTTGGTTATAATTTATTTTACATATATATTTTTTATACACAGTCATGGAAAAAAAATAGCTGAAAAGAGTTTAATTTAAGAGCTGATATCTAGACATTTTAAATGGTTTTCTTGATAATGATTTTGGTGATTATAAAGAAAACAATGACTGAATATTGTACATATTGCAATGAAATACAAGGCCACAGTGAATTGACTCAACTTCCTGACTGGTTTGAAAAATGTCTGTGCTTAACATAATGAGTCACACTTTATTAACTGTGGGGAAAAAAAAGTTTAATCTTAAGTGACGAACTATGTGATGTAAAAATGTCCCACAAGCACAGCGGAGCTGAATTCCTGCAGCTTTTTAAGATCTGAAAACGAAGCCACACTTTTAGAGTGCATTTCCACACTTCCTCACATGTGTAGGTAGTGTGTTAATCCAATTAGTTTATTGTCTCCTGCACAACAGCACACTCCAGCAGCTGTGTGTTTGTGTGAATAGGAGTAACAGATTTATAATCACCTGCGTGAGTCATCAGGGAGGCTGAACTTCATTGAGAATTTATTTCTATTTGTCTGTTATTTACATTTTTAGCTCCTGCAGGTTACTCACATTTCACTCAGCCCGGGTTATGTGAGCTCAGAGGTGCTCCAGATGACATTTATGAGTGATAAATATAACTGTGCTCCCACGTCAGTAGGCTGCGTTTCCTTTGCCAGCTTCTTAGTCACTGTTATAACCACCTTTGATGTATTTCGCTCCACAGACGACCTAAACAAATTGCACATTTTATATTGCACGCTGCACGTATCCCAGCTCCTCCACTTGTTATGCATTTGTGTGATGTTGCATTCACTTTTACATCACCCCGTGCAGAGAGATTACAAATCCCAAACCCTGGTTCATTATGTATTAGGAGCTGAGTCATAGCTTTGGAGAGTGTTGCTGCTTTTGCTCCTGTTGACATGATGCAGCCTCGTGTGATTATCAGCTTCACTGACTCAGGTTTTTTTTCCTGCACTGAGGAGCTGATCGATATGTTTTTTAAAAGCAGCTGCTTTTGGATATTTTTGCAGTAAAAGGTATAAAAGATAACCTTCAAGGTACTGAGTGGAATTTTCAGAAAATCACTGATATTTATGACACACTAGTGATCCTGCAGTCAGCTTCCTGTTGCTAACACATCCTGACCTTTAGCTACCGCAGCCACCTGACAAACATGAGACTAAGTTGGATTGACCGGTCATGATGATCCATGATTCAAACTAGCTAACAGAACAGCTTTTGTTATGAAGCAACCAACGTCAGATCCAACATGTAGTTGAGTTAAAGCAATTTTTTTTTTGTAATTCTTGTCAGCTGTTAGCCTGGGTATACCCAGACTGCCTTGCGCGCTCAAATTTCATTTCGAACCTCCATCCAGTCTGGCAACCAGGGAGGTTCCTTAGCCCTGTTTTAGGGATCCAATCACAGAGCGGGGAGGGACAGCAAGACGATGACGCGTACTACTCTACAGATGGAAGCTTGTAGTTTTCTTACAGATCCAACATGGCTGCTGCAGACGCAAAACTCTCTTTAGCTGTAGATGGTGTTTTAAATAGTTTAGAGCGAAAGTTGAAAGGCGAAAGGTCTCTCGGCGGCTCTGCTGTCCCCCGGCTCGTAGCGAGATCACCGCCGTTACGGTAGCGGGGCTATTAGCCGCTAGCGGCGCTAATCACCAGCGCTACCGTAACGCCGGTGATCTCACTACGAGCCGGGGGACAGCGGAGCCGCCGAGAGACCCACAGCAGCTTGTTTATTGCCCATAAAATCAGTGGATGTGTGTGGCTGAATGACATGAGGGGGAATAAATCGTGAAAATAAATAATCTTGCAGAAAGCGAGAACTGGAGAAGCAAAGCAGCAGCAACACTCTCTCACAGACACACACACAACAAACATCCATTTCTGTAGCTGTACTACGTCATCTGGTATAACTGATCTGATTGGCTAAGAGCTACCTACAGACGCTTTGATAGACATTCTAAGCGTCCAATAAACGGCTCTGGAGGATCGTGAACCACGCCTCCTCTACGGAGAAATGAACGGCTGGTTTCCAGACCACATCTCATTTGAGATTTGTCTGATGTTAGCCAGGCTAGTCAGCTGTTTTGTTTTTCCTCCTTAGGAGTGATTTTGTGTTCATTTTTATTTTCCTCCTTTTGTCCATTTCCAGGTTTATCGTAGTGTTTTGTAGATTCTTTTATTTTATTTATTTTCTCTATCAGATTTGGTCCCTCCCTTTTGGAGCGCCTTTTGTTTGTTTAAGTTTTTATATTTGTTAGGTTTCCCCTTGTAAATTCAGACTGTTTTCCCTGTATCTCAGATTAGGACTTATTAGAGTAGATAGTGTTACTGTGTTTTTCCTCCTTCGGAGCGACTTTTCTTTATAATTTTAGCTCAGCTATAAGCCCTTTTGGGTTTCTTGCCGCTACCTTGCACCTTCATTTTGTTGTTATCTCATTATCCTTGTCTTTTGTCTTATTTGTGCAAAATAAAAAAAATAAAAACTTCAAACTTCAGCTTCAGGAGTTTTGTAGCCACTTTAGTATGAGCCCAGCCTGAAAAGGAAGCTCAAATCTCTGGACATCTGTACAAAAGATCCTTCGCTCCTACAGCCATCAGGCTGTCTCATTCTAACAGAGATTCTACCAGAGTAACTGAATTCCCTCTCGGGGATAAATAAAGTAATTTTGAATTTGAATTTAATTTTGAGTTGAATTTGATTATACCTTATTGATCCCACAATTGAGAAATTCCCTTGTCACAGCAGCAAAAACAGAAGCAAAAGGTGTGAATATAAATTACAGAAAATAATAGAAGAAATAAAAGTTCAAACACAACGAACAGACAGAAAAGTCCTAAACATATGCAATCAACACAGACAAGTAACAAACAAGTGCTAAGTGTTACATTAGCTTAGTTACAATTGCATCGCTCTTATTATTCTCCTTTGACATGTACCCTTAAAAAATTAACCAGTCAAAAATCTACACAGTCAGTCATAAAACTGAAGTTAGTATGATGGATTATGTTATCTCAGTGGTTCTCAAATGAATCTTTGAATTCTCAATGAATCAAGTATGACTTTTATTGAACGAAACATCAATACTATAACCATTCCTTTGACTTTTCTTTGAGTAAATTGTTGTGCAAATTAAAAACAAGTTGAATTTTCGTGCACAAAAAACAGAGTAACAGGAGTGCTGCTGGAGTCCCTAAATACACCGGTGCTCTTGCAGTGGGTACACAGTGAACTCAAAAGAAGAAAATGCAGGCACTCTGGTGGATTGACAAAAGTTAAAAACCCTTTATTGTACATGGGTTACATCTAAAAACACCAACGCGTGTCGTGTCGGCTTGAGCCTGAGGACTTTTGTCAATCCACCAGAGTGCCTGCATTTTCTTCTTTTAAGTTGAATTTTCGCTTGAACAACATCAAGATTGCTCCCTGAGACAATACTTTTCCAAATAAAAATATGAATACATGTTTTTTTCAGCCATTTTCCTGCTTACAGTATTCAAAAAGTTTCCTCTTGAAAAACCTGAGTGGCTTACTGACGTGATTGGAGTTTATGCTGTCTAAGTATCTCATCAGTCGTCTTGGATTTTGGTGGTGAATCATCGTTCACATCGGCCGATATTGTCTTGTTAGTTACGTTGCACGTTTTTCTTTTCGCCCCATTAACAAACTTGTCCATTCTCAAAAACCTTGGCACCGTGGCAGTGTTTGTTTGTCGTACATCTCTTCATCTCTAAAATGAGTTCAGATGCTCCGACGCCTAAACATCAGCTCCGCCTGATACATGTTCCGACAAAACACCCAGGAGCCATCTCGCCTCCTGGCACGCTGCGTTAGCTGATGAAGGAATTTGGCAAGCTAGCAACTAACCTATCTACTCAGATAGTATTTGGCGAGCAATAGTCAGCGTTCGTACACTTTTTCAGTGGTTAAATTGAAGCATTTTTCAAGGACTTTCAAGGTCCATTTTCAAGCTTTCCAGTATCTTACACCTGTTGTAAGTTGCATGTTTTAGATGAGTACTCACAGACTAAAAGGGGGAGATTTCACTGAACCATACCAACAGCGATGGTATTGCACCTTTAAGAGGAACGGTCTTCATTTCAGATAGGCTACTCATTATTTTTACATTGAACATCTGATTATCTATTGTCTATAGATGGATATAGTCAGATTGCAAGAGAAATACAGGAAGAATTTCAAGCATTTACAAGCACTTTATCCAAAATCCAAGCACTTTTTAAACCTTGAAAATACAACATTTAAATTCAAGCATTTTCAAGGATTTCAAGCACCCGTACCAACCCTGGATAGTGCTTGAGAGCAAGCAAGTTAAGGAAAAAAATGGGGGGAAAAATGGGTGAAAAAGGTTCCTTCCAATAGGAAGCCAGTTCTCAGGTTCCTCCATGAATCGAATGTCCTGCTGATGTTGACCCTAATTTTCCCAGATCTCAGACACATTCCTGTTTGGCCGTTTGGGATTCATTAGATGAGGGATGGGCAACTTAAATGCTGCAGGGGGCCACAATTTTTCATGGACACTACCACAGGGCCACATATAGGACCGTGCACTTAACCAGATATGATGAAACTGCAATTTTAAATATGTTTACAGTGCAGTAACTTAACATATTTCAAGCTCAAATGCTTGTAACAGTATAAATAGGAATACAAAAGGTTTGAAGCAAATAAAAAATAACCACTTACTGTGATTTCTTTTATTTTCAGTGCAAGAACAGCAGACCAACATTAATTGCAAGAAGTAATTTTGTGCATTTTACACTGCACTTTTAAGATTTCATGCTCAAATGCATGTAGTTGTACTGGGGGCCACTTCAAGTGAGGGTGTGGGCCGTATGCGGCCCCCGGGCCTCCAGTTGCCCATCCCTGCATTAGATAGAACTATTTATTGGAGTTCTCCATTTCTCAGCTTATCTTATGCTGCATACTGTTGGTGCTGGTGAGCTGAAGTGAGGCAAGGCTCTCAGGAGTGTGCTTTAACTTTACATCCTTTGGAGTCTTTTACACAGAAATCAGTCCAAAGGCTGCTATAACATCCAAGAAAGTTGGGAAAGGTCTCAGTTTTTAAGGTACGTCACAATCCGTTTACAACTTGGCAATACAAAGCAATTTATTCATGAAAATTGCTCTGCATATTACCTTTAAAGCCCTTCTTTAGTTTTAATGAGCACACTCAGATCTTAAAGAGGAAATGCAAGATAACTGGCTGAAGCTGGAAGGAAAATAAACTCCAAAATAACTTCTCGGTTCCATCTGACGTCTGCTATAAAAAGTGCCAAAACCCGAAGGTCCTCTAAAATGTAATAGATCCTGTCGGCCAAGTCATTAAATCCAAACATTCCCTGAAAAACGGTCCGTCCTAAAACTGTCTCCCTCCCTAGTTTAGGAGAATTAAACTCATATCGAATCATAGTCTTGTCCATTGGATATCACAGCTATCAGATTCATTTCAAACAGTTTAAACTCTCTTTAGGAAGCCTTGCATAACTTCTGTCATCAAAATGTTTCCAACAAATAAAGTCGAAGAGACGTTAAATGACCCTAATGGTGTTCATTTATGTTGTTACCCAATCTCCGGTCCTCTAACACTGTTTTAGCTCATATACTGTGATATTTGCTAATATTCTAACTCAAATCTAGCTTATTCTTAATAGGAAACAGAAGCATTAAAGGTAATGTCTTTAGACAAAAGAGCAACGTTTTCCATGACTTTAAGGACATTGTGTGGGTTTCGATGCCAGAAATCTACAATTTTCTTCTATAACTGTATTCATATCAAGACAGTGGAGCTTCTGAAACAATATTTTGACCTTTGTGAGACACTGTAAGTGTACAACTCAAGTTGAGTCTCAAGGGAAACAGAGCTCATCGCTTCTCTGCAGCAACAGATGGTGGTGGTACAATGTGGAGTTAGCTCGGAGGCTAGAGAGGTGAGCTCGTGACCGGTTATCTGCTGAAATCCCTGAAACAAACTGCTGTTTGTCTGTGAAGAAGTAAACGAGCACTGCTGTCCCAACTTAACCCCCTGAACCCCACCGTACGGCAGATGGGATTCAAGAGAAACCAAAATGAAGCATAAAATAGTGACATTTCAGTCAAAATCGCTTTATTCTACAGGTCTCATTTTAAAAAATCGCCAAAAATCAACTGTTTTGGATAACTAAAACCTGTTAAAAACATTAAATTCTGCTCCTCAGCGACACTGTGAAGCCATGATTGATTCTGCTGAGACCAACGGTCACGTGACAAATATTCACTGAAAATCTGTTTACACAGAGCAGAGAGGAGAGGACAGGAGAGGTTGTAAAAATGCAAATAATTCAAATAGCATGTGGAGACCCAATTTAAAAAAAATTCATGACACTTGTGTTATGAATATAAATTCAATTTTATTTCAATTTAAAAAAAAATAATTTAACAGATGCTACAATGTGGAGTTAGCTCGGAGGCTAGAGAGGCGAGCTTGTGACTGATTATCTGCCGAAATCCCTGAAACAAACTGCAGTTTGTCTGTGAAGAAGTAAACGAGCACTGCTGTCCCAACTTAACCCCCTGAACCCCACCGTACGGCAGATGGGATTCAAGAGAAACCAAAATGAAGCATAAAATAGTGACATTTCAGTCAAAATCGCTTTATTCTACAGGTCTCATTTTAAAAAATCGCCAAAAATCAACTGTTTTGGATAACTAAAACCTGTTAAAAACATTAAATTCTGCTCCTCAGCGACACTGTGAAGCCCTGATTGATTCTGCTTGGACCAACGGTCACGTGACAAATATTAACTGAAAATCTGTTTACACAGAGCTGAGAAGAGAGGACAGGAGAGGCTGGGAAAAATGCAAATAGTTCAATATATATAGCATGTGGAGACCCAATTTTTTTTTCATTCATGACACTTGTGTTGTGAATATAAATTCCATTTTATTTCAATTTAAAAAAAAAATATTTATGAGAGAAATTCAACTTTTCAACTTTTTTTAAATGATTTATGTCATCTTAACTGTGTTATTCTGCACAGAAGACATTTTTCAATTGTTCACAGTTCTAGCAATGATTATACTGATTCCATAGAGCTGCAGGACTTTTTTTGGTTATAATTTGTCTCTACGCTGTCAATCAATATGTACTGTGTGTGAGTGTGAGTGTGTGTTTGTGTGCATGCATGCCTATGTGTGTGTGTGTGCATGTATGTGTACATACAGATGTGTATGTGGGGATGGGAGGGGTGGGTTTTGTAATTTTTATTGTCTATTTTTATTCTTATTTTTTGTAAAGCACTTTGTGTTGCATTTATATGTATGAAAAGTGCTATATAAATAAAGTTGATTTATTTTACATATATATATGGATATAGCACCCTCCTGGATATATATGGAAAAGGATATTTATATATATATATATATATATATAGATATCCTTTTTTTTTAAACAGATTGGTTTGAAATAAGTCAAGTCATCCATTTATACATAAAAATTGCAGGTGATATAACCCATTCAATTTGTTACTGTCAATTTTTGCAAACATGACAATAAATATGAATTTATATATATGTCAGGACAAACAAAAGAAAACATATATATTTTTATAAACAGTCATGGAAAAAATGATTAGACCACCATTGTTTTCTCTAATTTCTTGTTCTTATGAACTATTCTTGTTGATAACGACAAAAATAGCTGATAAGAGTTTAATTTAAGAGCTGATATCTAGCCATTCTTGATAATGATTTTGGTTATTATAAAGAAAACAATGGAAAATGTCTAGATATCAGCTCTTTCATTAAACTCTCATCGGCTATTTTTGTTTTAATCATTATATTTGTCCAAAAAAATAACTTTTAGTTGTACCAGACATTAAAATGAACAAGAAATTGAAGAAAACAATTTTAAAATATTTTTTTCCATGACTGTATATTGTATATATTGCAATGAAATACAAGGCCACAGTGAGGAAAATGTCAAAAGAGCAAAAAACGCCCTGAAACTGGTTGTTCAGAGGGTATTTCTGTGGATAAAATTAAACAAAAGTGCCATTTTAAGAGTGAATAAATCTGCATAGACACACAGACAATGGGCCAGCGGTGAGGAGCTGATCGAGCTGGAACATATGCAGACGCCACAGGATGTCTGTCAATCACAATCACCTCTCATTCATTAGCAGATATTGTGTAACATCAACAGACTGAAGCGGTGGGACAGCTCCAAATCTTTTGGCAGGCGAGAGGGACAGCTTGTATTTTGACTGAGTCACTCCTGAATGACATACTGTTCAATTTTATATCGGGCCACTTCAATAGTGGACATTGTGAAAATGATGAAGGTGTCCATCAATGTGTCACTGCTTGTATCCATCCAGGAGTAAATACAGTGTTTAGCTGCTTCATGCTCAGCTGTACAATAGTTTATTAATGAAAGCATTTTTTAAAATACTTTATTGGCTTCTTACCTTCACAAACATAATCAGTCATTTCGTTTTCTTTGCAATATTGTACCTTGCATTTTTTTTCCTTTTTGTCAGAGGTGTAGACTCGAGTCACATGACTTGGACTCGAGCTCAGACTTGAGTCATGAATTTGATGACTTTGGACTGGACTTGACAAAATGGAAAGAGACTTGCAACTTGACTTGGCCTTAATAAATTGTGACTTGTGACTGCACTTGGACTTGAGCTTTTTGACTTGAAAAGACTTGCTACTTTCCCCAAAACCTAAAGATTAAAAAGTCTTTTTTCGAGGTATATATTTATATATATAACAAACCATAAGGTAAACAGACGAAAATATATACAAGGCAAACTGGTATTTCCCAAATGAGGATCTCAAAGAAAAGAAATAAACAACAAACAAAAAAGAAAAGAAAAGAGAAAAAAATACAAAAGTAAATAAATAATAAAATAATAGGATATACTAAAATGAACAAATTGAATTTTTTTTCAATATCATGAAAAAGTTCAATATTTTTTGTTAATCATTTCAGAAAGTTAAACTTATCATATCATATATATATCATCATTATATCATATAGATTCATTAAGTGTAGAGTGAAATATTTCAAGCCTGTTTTTATTGTCATTTTGATGATTCTGGCTTAGAGATAGTGGAAACCCAAAACTCAGTGTCTCAGAAAATTACATTACTATACCCGTAACCCGAGTTTCACTTTCTTAAATAATTGACAAAAAATATTGAACTTTTTCACAACATTCTAATTTTTTGAAGTGTACCTGTATATGAAATGTGGGAAGAGTGATGATAGCACAAACAATTAAAAAACACCTCTGCTCTGCTTTATGGAGCATTTTAGCATCTTTTAGCTCATTGTTTGGTTTTACAGCCCTGATTCCCTCCACAGCAGGCAGCTGTTTCTCCTGATAAACTCACACTAACAAACTGGTCAGCACCAAACGGTAATTAAACAAATTTAGCCACAGCAGCTGATTGTAGTGGAGCATTAGCAGCTGAAGAACCAGAGAGTAAATATTAGACTTTAATTATATTTGAGCTTGTTCCCATTTCTATTTTCTTGGGTCTTTAATGACTCTTTTTAATTGTATTTAAATGCCCTTTTATAAAGTATTGATTTTGTGTGGTTTAAGGTAAAGCACTTTGACTTTTCTTGTTGCTGAAATGTAGAATATAAATAACTGTTTATTGGGTTTTTCTTTAAGTAGTTAAGCACGATACAAGAATGTTCAAACGCTCCTTTACTTTAAGTTGCAATCTGCAAGACATCCATTTTGTTCTCTTTAGCAGCTCGTCTGCCGATAAGCAGTAATTGCTGGTGTGATTAATATTTTATGCCGTACAACTAAACGTGGAAATCATTTAAGCTTCTGTTAACCACAAAGCTTAATTCAGCCATCTAACCAAAAAGCTGCTGACTTTAAAATGAGAAATCCAGGAGGGTTAAATTCCTGCAGCAACCTATACTTTGTGACTTTAAAGACGAAAATATGCAAGAGTATTACTTAATGCATGTATATGTAAGTAAGAAAATGTGGAAAAACTACTTATAAAATGTACTTAAGTTTTAGTACAAGTCAGAGGTCAGCGATATTTCCATTTTAAAATACCGCTCTCCTGCATATCTAATCAGGCACTTTCTACACCAGTAGTCCACCAACCACCAGGGGGCAAACGCATAGTTAAGGTTTCATGTAGCTGCCTAAATAAATAATGAGCGAGCGCTAAGCAGGATGTGATGGAGTACTCGACGCCACAACTACACGGGCCATTTGTAAAAGCCGGCGAAGCAGTGTTGCCAACTTAGCAACTTTGTTGCTATATTTAGTGACCTTTCAGACCCACTTAGCGACTTTTTTTTTTTTTTAACCGTCTGGCGACAAATCCAGCAACTTTTTCTGGTCTTATTGGAGACTTTTGGAGACTCATTCTTACTCTTCTTAATGAGCCGCGGGGGCCGGCGTTAACAGTCCTCCTGTAGCAGTCTTTCCCAGCTGCAGAGCCGGAGGGGATGTTTACCCCTTAGCGTCCAGTCTGCAAATTGCTAATAGGCTAACAGTTAGCTCTGTAGCAGTACAGTGTGTATGTGCTGCTGCTGCAGGAGGTGTTCACTTAGAGATCTCTGTTTGTTTACAACAAGCACAGGACCAATTGTTTGTTTAAAAGTAGTGCATTAAAAATACAGATGTTTTCCCTAAGATGATGAATAATCGTGATTAATAATCGTGATAACAATATTGATCAAAATAATCGTAATCATCATTTTGGCCATAATTGTGCATCCCTACTATAAAGCCTAATGACTACAACAATCACAGAAATGTAGTGAAGCACAAAAGTTAAGTATTTCCCTCTGACTTGTGATATAAAGTTGAACTTCTGATCTCATAAAACTTCTTCTCCCACACTGGGGGAAACAATCCTCCCAAGGACACCGTCTTTATGGCTTTAGATGAGCCGCGAGCTTGATGATGCAGGATCAATTAAAACATACAGCTGTTCATTTTCCTCCGGCTCTCAGCGATAAGCGCTGATTACACAAAGACGCAGTGTTCGGAAAATTAATCTTGTGGATTTTCGTTGGCGAGCTCACCATCTGATGCACCCTCTGTCAGACTTATTATTATTATGTAGTTCTCTCCCATTATGTGTTTGTGAATGCATGTGTGTCAGAGGTTGGGTTATTCAACAGCAGAAAGACTCTCCATCACATTAGAGATGGAAAACACAGATACAGGGGCGTCCATGAAGGGAAAATATGGGCTGAAATATGTGCCGCCAGAAACTGAATTTGAATTATTTATATTTGAATCTAAATTGCTTACCTTGAATAATTGAATTTAAAAAAATGAATTTGAATCACACATTTTGAATTTGCATTGTTCAGTTTGAATTATTGCATTGAAAAACTGACTCTGAATTGTAATTTGAAATTGAATTTATTAGTTTGGAACTGAACATTCAGTTCTCACAATTCAAATTCAGTTCGCAAAATTCAATTTCAATTTTCTGCGATGAACAACCGGCTAGTTGAGGCAGAGCAATCGAGCCCAGATACACAGATCGCCTCTTCGGCCAATCAGCACCTCCGTTTTCTTTTGTTTACATTTGTTGCCACCCGGTTGCCATAGGGCCAATCACATTACTTGGACTCGAGCTCAGACTTGAGTCATGAATTTGATGACTTTGGACTGGACTTGACAAAATGTAAAGAGACTTGCAACTTGACTTGGACTTAATAAATTGTGACTTGGGACTGCACTTGGACTTGAGCCTTTTGACTTTGAAAATACTTGCTACTTTCCCCAAAACCCAAGGATTAAAAAGTATTTTTTCGAGGTATATATGCATATGTATAACAAACCATTTGGAACTGAACATTCATTTCTCACAATTCAAATTCGGTTCGCAAAATTCAATTTCAATTTTCTGCGACGAACAACCAGATAGAGCAATCGAGCCCAGATACACAGATCACCTCTTCAGCCAATCAGCACCTCCGTTTTCTTTTGTAACATTTGTTGCCACCCGGTTGCCATAGCGCCTCTTCGGCCAATCAACACTTCCGTTTTCTTTTGTAACATTTGTTGTCACCTGGTTGCCATAGCGCCTCTTCGGCCAATCAACACTTCCGTTTTCTTTTGTAACATTTGTTGCCACCCGGTTGCCATAGCGCCTCTTCGGCCAATCAGCACCTCCGTTTTCTTTTGTAACATTTGTTGCCACCCGGTTGCCATAGCGCCTCTTCGGCCAATCCATGGTCAAGCCAGTCTACTTTCTTCAGTGGCCAATTCAGTTTCAGTTTTCCAATGCAATGATTCAAACTGAACAATGCAAATTAAAATTATGTGATTCAAATTCAGTTTCTGGTGGCACATATTTCAGCCCATAGGCAAACTTCACCCTTATAATGGACTAACCTTGGAGTGTATGTAGAAATGTGTGTGTGTGTGTGTGTGTGACTGTGTTTGTACTCACAGCCAGCATGCGGTTCTTCTCCTTCTCGGCGTTGTTGAGAGCGTTCTCCAGGGTCACTCTGTGTTTCTTGGCCACCTCCTCCAGAGCTCGAGCCTGGTTCTCCTTCATCTGGCAGGCGTCCTCTTCGGATCGAGCGCGCACGTTGTTCATTTCCTTCTCGTGGGAAATCTTCTCGTCACGCAGGGTCTGATAAAAACAAACAGGAAATTAATATACATGCACACACACATTTAAAAATATATGCATGCTGCCTTTTTTTCAAAAGAAGGCTTGAAACATATCTCTTTATCCAAGCATTTAAATAGCTTTACACTTACTCTCTACTGCACTTTTAAAACAAATTTTTAACATTTAACATGACATTTTTCTTAAATTTTAATACTTATTACATGATTTTTTTCCTAGTATTTAATACCGATTACATGATTTTTAAAAATACTTTTTAATACTGATTATATGATTTTCTTTCTACTTTCTAATACTGATTATATGATTTTTTTTACATTTTAATACTGATTTAATTACTCTTTTTCATTTTTTAATATGGATTATATGATTTTTTTTGTCTTTTTTAATACTGATTTAATGACCATTTATCATTTTTTAATAACAATATTGTTAATTATTTTTTACTTTTTAATACTAATTTTATGTCATTTTCTTACTTTTAAATACTGATTTTCTGACTTTTTTTAATACTGATTTTATGATTAAAAAAAAAAAAATTAAATACTGATTTCATGACTTTTTAAATAACTTTTTAATACTGATTTATGGCTCTTCTCCCACTTTTCAATACTTTCATGCCATTTTTATATGATCCTATGCATTCTATGCACTTGTTTTACACTTTTACTGAGTCTTATCTGTGGGAAAACATTATCAATAATTTAATTATCTAACTTTTAATATGTTTCAAATAGGTTCATTTATATGTCTGTTCAATATGAAGCACTTAACTGTAAGCACTGTAAGTTCTTTATTGCAATTTGTGCAGCATTTCATGTATAAAAAGAGCTATAAAAAGTGTATTATCATTATTATTATTAATATTAAATGCTCAGAGGTGAGCGTTATGATGCACGAAAAGAACTTGGGCTGACATTCACTCAGTGTGTTGTGTTCTGGAGCCATATTATTGTGTTTACCAACTGACAGCCAAGGAATCAATCGTGCAGTCTGTCTGTATCTGAAATGTTCTATCTTTCTTGCCACATTCACATTTATTATTCCTAAAGCGCCAAAACCCAACCGACTAAAAACGGAACATTTTGCTCCAGCTCCCTGTGGGATTGTTACCTCTGCCAAGAAGGTTATGTTTCCACTTTGGCTGGTTTTGTTTGTCAGTTTGTCAGCAGCGTTACAGAAAAACATCTGGCCCGATATTCATGAAACTTAGAGGAAGGCTGAAGAACGGGCCAGGGAAGAACCTGTTATATTTTACCTTCTTCACTTTCCTTTACACTGTGAGATAGGTTAGGTTTAGGTTTAGGTTTAGGTTTATTTTATTTGCACAGTTAGATTTACATAAAATGACAAAGATAACAGATAGTGTCTTTTATCTACAGATCAATGTCTCTCTGGAGTTATCTGCCTCAGTATCTCTGCTGTATCTACAGTAAAAACTTTTGGTAACGCTTATATTACGGCCCTTGTAATAACCATTAATTAACAAGTAATAAGGCCCTTGTAAGTCCTTACAAGATGCTTATTAATATTATTGTGTGTTTATAAGCTTATATAAGTGTTATAATAGCATTACAAACACCCATGACCCACCCATTATGTCTTTGCCATGCCTTTATTAATCTTATTTTGTTTGCTTATTGATATTAAAATATACTTTATTGCTCATCTATTATAAGTTAACTATGCTTTTTGCAACTACCGGATCTAAAGCGAGAACAATGCCTTATTACTTGTTAATTAATGGTTATTAAGGACCTTATTATAAAGCGTTACCAGAACTTTTAAAAGGAAACTTAAAGTCTAAGACAGTAATTCATCTGTTGGGTGTGTTGCAGGAATGATCTGTTTTGAATAACTCAGCTGTATTTAGTTTTTGGGTAGGTTTAGTAATTTTATTATATTGTCAACTATCGTGTGTGTTTGTCTATTTTATATTATATGTATTGTTTTGTTTTTATTTGATATTTTTGTTTGTGTATAGTTCTTAATTGTGATTGTATTGTATGTTGTATGTTGTATGTGCAACGGACCCCAGGAAGACTAGCTGATTGCTATGGCATCAGCTAATGGGGATCCTTAATAAAATGAAAAATGATAGTGAAAAGTGCAGGGAGAGGCAGAAAACCCAGATGGGCTTATTTAAAAGCCTCCACCTAAATGTCATAGTTATAAGAAAGTAATAAACTGATAATAAAAAACATATATTTAACATCAACAAGTTATAATGACAATAACAAAAACAATAAAACACAAAAATGAACATGATATAAAAGTGTATTTGTGTGTGAATTAGAATTTTAAAAGAGCAGTTAAATAAGATTTTAGATTAGATTAGACTAGATTAGATTAGATTAGATTAGATTAGATTCAACTTTATTATTTAGCATCTAACCAGAAGTGCAGAGTAGTAACGTGCAAGGTATTTACATATGAACAGAGTATATAAATATAGTGCAGGTATGAATTGAATATGGTATAGGATATATACAGTGAATGAATATGTTATAGAAATATATACAGTAAAGCAGTAGTGCAGGTAGATGAATGGATGGTAATAAATAGTCAAAAATAGTCATTTAGACATCTTTTTGAACATTTTAAAGAGATGGAGTCCTTTGCCAGATGGGAAAAGGTATTTTATCCATAATTTATTCCCTAAATTGAACAATAAATTGACCTCTGCGTGTAAGAAATCTTGGAGGATGAAGATCTAAAGACTGACACGTCGGATAAGAGTGAACCTGAGGATTAAATTTAAAGTAAGTCTTAAAGTGCTTTGGAAAGTTTTCATGATCTGAATATACCTTAAAAATAAAAACACATATTTGAGAAATATGGATGTCATGAACAGTAAGTATTTGTAGTTTCTGAAAGAGAGATCTAGGGCATGGTGTTGGCAGGTCTGCACCCTCTGAGAGGTCTTCTACTTGATGAAGGGCTTATTGATTATGGAGTCATAGAGCCTGTAATCAGTCAGGAAAATGACCCCACCATCATTCTAGATGGAGTCTTGATGCAAATTAATGTTTGTCAGAGTTTTCTCCAGCAGCAGAAATGACGGATGCAGTTAACTGACCTTTCGCTAAACCCCGGCCCTTTTACTTATCGCTGCTACGCCTGTCAGCGTGATTACAGTGGATGTTTGATTTCATGAAGAAAGAAGCAGAAGCAGAGTTAACTTTAACTCTTTGCCTTGACGTTATGCTATGGTACTACTTTTTTTCGTTGAACTTTATTGCCTTTATGCACATTGCCAGGCAATTAACATCACAAAGGAAAACAATCTGTGACATCGGTCACACAAATAGCACTGTAAAGGGTATTGCACATATTTTATCTGGTTCTGTATTCCAAAAAAAAGGGATATTTTAGATAATAATAGTGTATAAGAGTCTTAAGCGATATAGTCAGTAACTGGGGTTCACCTTCTCATAAAAACAGGAACTTTTAGCTGTAATTAGGCAGTCATATATTCCATCATGTAGACATGTTTTACTTTCTGTAACCATTCTGTCTTCATCCAATTTATAGTAATAATTTTTCTTGCAATCATCAACAAAATGTGTAATATATAACATTGTTCTGTGGTAAACAGGTGGTCAGGAAACACATCTGATAAAAATAACAAAGAGTCCATTGGAAGTTCCACTGGCAAAAATTGTTCTAGTTCTTCTTTGACATTTTTCCAAAATGTTTGTACTTTCGGGCAGTCCCAAAATATATATGGTATATATGAGTGTGATTGCCTACCATGCCACAGTTCCTCCAACATTTGTTGCTGGGATTGTTCTCGGAAACAAAGGTTGTTAGTTGTTTCGCCTTGAAGAACCTAATTTTGATTTCCAGTCAAATTCTTTGTATAGTTGGCTTCCAACCCCCTTATGGCATCTGGAACATATGTTTTCCCAAGAGTCATCATCTATTAGTGTATTCAGCTCCAGTTCGGTACTGCTTTTTAATGTCTCTTTGAGTCTCCCAATCATCACCAAGAAGTGATCTTTCTCTAACCCTAACCAAGTAGTTTTTTCGCCAAAATCGAACCATTCCTTAACCACAGCGTTGTCACACCATAATGTTGTATTACTACAGTAAACTTCCATATTATGATCCTGTTTCACAAATATGCATGAGTATTTATCATTGTATATATACATAATTGTCACATACAAAGAGTGTGAAAAAGCATTCAAAAAATGAAGATTATTAAGAGGTTTGAGAGATTATCAAACGGGTAAAAACAGGTACGGGGAGCAGTTTAGTTTTTTTTCAGTACAGCCATCCCCATGAGGTCTATTAAATGGTTGGTATTAAATTAAGATGATAAGATCCTCTTGTATCGAGGGAAAAAAGGTAATTTTAGATAAAGGGGAGGAGTTGACCAGATGGTAGAAGGAGATATGATTTAATAATGATATATTAACAGATGCAAAATGTAAAGTTTCTGGAGATTAAGTCAGGACAGAATAAACTCTTTTTGCCTTGAACTCTTACTAGCCGTGTTTCCATTAAGATGCAGCAAATTTTGAAGCGAAATTTTGAAATGTAGCATTAAGGAAAATGCGAATTGGGGATGTTTCCAACATCTGGTTTAGAGCAAATAAACAAAGCTGCAGTAACGTATTTTGGTCAGAAGATGGCAGTGTAATGTATCACTGTAGGCTAATCTGCCAGTAAACAGTAGAAGAAGCAGAAGATAAGAAGAGAGAAAACAACAACAAAAAGAGGTCGCTAATCGGACAACTTTGGACAAACATGAGAGAAATTAAAGGAAGTTTTCAGGAATAAGACTCAATTGGGCAACTTATAATTGTTCTTGCACGTCAGAGAAAACAGCTTATCAGTCATGTGAGTTTAATGTTCGTTAAATCGTTTCCATCTCCCATTACAGATTAACTATTTTTCCAAAAAGACAAAGAAAACACTTCAAGTGAGCGTGAAACATTTATGCCATGTTTTTTTGCCAACTGTGAAAATAGTAAATGTGAGAGGTAAAATTGTGAATGTGAGAGGTAAATTTGTGAATGTGAGAGGTGAATTGTATATGCGAGAGACAAAATTGTTAATGTGGGAGGTAAAATTGTAAATGTAAGAGGTAAAATTGTAAATGTGAGGGATAAAATTGTTAATGTAAGAGGTAAAATTGTAAATGTGAGAGATGAAATTGTTAATGTGGGAGGTAAAACTGTGAATGTGAGGTAAAATTGTTAATGTGAGAGGTCAAATTGTGAATGCTGACTCACTGTTTACTTATCATTGATTTGTGGTTAAGTAAAAGGAGTTTTAGGTCAATCGGAAGAGAGTTGCCTCATAGATTTTAAACTGTAAAGATAGAAGACAGTAGTAAAATATGGGAATGGATAACAGCCAAAAGATGTGGCATAGAGGGCACAGAGGAGACAGAATGAAGTCCTGCTGATTTAAGTTGTTAGTCAGCTTCATATATTGTGAAACAGACAGACGAGCAGACAGGCAAGAACAAATCTGTGGGTGTGTCATTGGAGCTCCGGTACAGCGTGACTCGAGGATAAGGTCACAGAGAACACCGACGTTCCTGAGAAACCCAAAATAAAAATTTAATCTGCAGCCAATTTACTTTGGGTTTAATCAGGGGAGCAGCTGTTTCTTCATTGCATGGGTTTAACAAAATTTTAATTAGCCAAACTGCGCCAAAAAAGCCCCATGGGAGCAGTAATATCCATTTCCTGAGCAGACATTAGGCACAGTAACAGAGCCCTCAAGTAAGACAAGGAAAGAACGTGTACACCGAGATTATCAACGACCAATTAGATTAGATTCAAAATATATACAATAAAGGCAATAAAAAAACTGTATAATTTTGTGTTTAAAGGTGCAACTTTTTGGTTTAAAGCAGTTTAGATTCTTCAGGTTTCTGCAGCAATATTATTTGTTCTTCTTGGCTTATTTTTGGTGTTTGAAATGTACAAAAAATACCAGGTATGAAAGAAGAACACAGATAAGGTTAATATGGGATGACTTGGTAAAGTTTTTTTACCCAATCCCAAACCAAGTCCTTTAACAGTGAATATCTGCTGATGTGTCTAATAGAAAGGAAAGCATAACTGGAAGAGTGCAAGAAAACATCTCACTCTGATTGGTTGTGTGGTCTCATAGAAAGATGATTTTCTTTCCTTTATGAACAATATTTGACTGAGTACAGGCACCGATTTACAGAACTTCAACAAGCCATCGGGAAAGTTTTATTTTGGTATTTTATCAATTCACACATAAAATTAACATTAATTAGCAACAGCTGATATGAATTTCCACCTTTAACATTTGTAATTTTCACCTGTGAAGGCGACAGTCTGCACCAGTTAAAAATGAGACGCTGCTGCTAGCTGAAGGTTGTACTCTTTGTGGTTAGAAAAGAGAGGAGTGAAAACAGATATATTATCATTTGAAACGATCAGATTTTTTCAGCTCGGATGGTGAATCAATCACCAGAGCAACCAAGTAATTGTTCAAATTCGTCCAGTGTAATTGGACAAAACACAGTAGAAAACAGTAAAGAAAGGACAGAACTTTTGCTTTCTTTTAGCCAATACAAATCCATTGTAATGTAGAGTAAAATTGTGAATGTGAGAGGTAAAATTGTTAATGTGAGAGGTAAAACTGTAAATGTGAGAAGTAAAATTCTATTTTCTTTTTTGAACATATTTTTGATTCACAAATTCATTACTGTAATGCGTCCAGATAAGAATGTCCTGGTTTCCCCACACTTATATACAATAAATATTTAATAAACTTTATGAAAATAAAAATACATTTGATTAAAAATGTATAATTTAACAGAATATAATCAAACATAATGGTTTTTAACAATGTATAAAGAACAAAATCTAAATGAAAATTGATGAGAAAAACTGGTTAAATGTTACAGTAATGATAGAATTGTTTTCTATTAAAATATGTGTATATTTTAATAAAATTCATTTTGGTGATACCAGCTACCCTTGAGCATAGTTAAGTGCTTGCCAAAAAAACTTTCGTTGTTTTTTCATTTCTATTTAAAAATGTGTTACGGTAATGATTTTTGTTGCTCACAGTGTGTCAAATTTTTTAAATAGATTATAAATTCATATTAAACAGTGCCTTTAGATTGTATATGTTATAAAGGGTCAAAGAAAATATGCATTCAATGCTCTTGGATTTTTGCTATGAGCTGCACCATGTTCATGAGAATCACCCTATGGGACTTTTTGGGGATTTTTTGGAGGGAGGGGGTCATTTTACTTAATTTTTGAATGGGTTGGGTCAGGGGGGGATGAGTAATATTTAACTCAACATTCAAGTTTTTGTTGTTCAATGAAAGAATTGATTGTTCAATACAATAATTAAAACTTGATAAAGTTCTACTTACAAATAAATCTGTTGGAATGTCATGTTTTTTACTTTTATTTTGAATATTTCCAAAATTCCACAGCTTAACTTCCCATGGAAAGTTTCTGGAAATTTACTGGAGATTTACCAGACATTTTCCACCTCTTTGCTACCCTAATCCTTAAATGGTACATTAACAAATTAAAATAGAAGGAGCTGGACATTGTGGCTGGGGAGAGGGGCGCCTGGAATGCCATGCTTAACCTGCTGCCCCCGCGACCCGGCCCCGGATAAGCGGACGAGAATGCATGGATGGATGGATGAAATCATTGAGACCCATCAACCAACACATGCAGCTGCTGGCCATATAAGATCACAGTGTTCCCTCATCGCCAACATACTTAAAACGTACATTACAGCCTGACCCAAAACATGCACCATGTCCATTTGGTTTTTATCAGCCATTTAAAACTACTGAGTATCTGGCAGTTTAAGATGTTCAACATTGGCAACAACATGAAAAAAACTTTAATTCCCCACCAGGGATCATACTGGTGTGCATTAATTGCTCAAACCAGAGGGCTGTTCTGGAAATCTTCCAAAAATGGTCGATCAAGCTGGTCAAACTGAGCAGGACCGCTGTGTTGTCATATGGCCAAACAAACCCGAGAGGGCCGACTTGAAATAACAGGCCATGAAAACATCTTGGGAGGTTAATTTCTCTCTTATGCAGAGAGAGGACAAGGGGGAAAAAGGCAAAGATCAAAAAAATATAAAACAAGAAAAGAAACTGTTAATAAGAGAGAAGGGAAAAGAAACCCATTACTGTAATGACTTTTCCACAATGTTCTATAATTAAGTCCAATAACATTATCTGAAGTGTTCTTTCTCTCCCAGCTTGCTAATGTTGCTTATTTTCAAACAGAACTAATCCAAAAATCACTCTTTAATGGGAAGGAGCAGGAAAACACTCCACAGTGGAAAGCCACTTTGATATTAAGAGAATTGTTTTTTTAAATGCAACAATTTTGGAGGTTAGAAAACCTTTCGGCAACTATGAGGGACCGAATAGTTCATAATTCAAATTTTCCCTCTCACATTCACAATTTTACCTCTCACATTAACAAAAATACCACTTTTATGTGTATGTGAGGGGTAAAATTGTAAATGTGAGAGGTAAAATAGTGAACAAGAGAGGTAATATTGTGAATTTGAGAGGTAAAATTGTGAATGTGAGAGGTAAAATTGTGAATGTGAGATGTAAAATTGTGAATGTGAGAGGTAGAATTGTGAATGTGAGAGGTGAAATAGTGAATGTTAGAGGTTAACATGTGAATGTGAGAGGTATTTTTTGTTCATGTGAGAGATAAAATTGTGAATGTGAGATGTAAAATGGTGAATGTGAGTGGTAAAATTGTGAATGTGAGAGGTAAAATACTGAATGTTAGTGGTAGAATTGTTAATGTGAGAGGTAAAATAGTGAATGTGAGAGGTAAAATTGTGAATGTGAGAGGTAAGATTGTGAATGTGAGAGGTAAAATTGTGTATGTGAGAGGTAAAATTGTTAACATGAGGCGTAAAATTATGAATGTGAGATGGAAGATGTGAATTATGGCCTATACGGCCCCTCATAAGCAACAGTGCTCTCAGAAACAGCCAGATTACTGCGAATAATCCATTAATATCCAAAATCACTTGAGAGCTGATGGACGTCGCCGCTGCCATAACAGCGAGGTGCCGTAAAGTTTAAGTGGTGCGAGATCTTCTATTACCCGAGGAAGACATTCAAATTCACAGCAGCCTCGCTCAGTGGGAGAACTCTCGCAGCTCCCAGAGGATTACACTGCACAAATGTCAGAGATAAAAGGATGGGAAAACACACATGAAGCAGCAACACTTGACATTTACCGTCGGCTGTGGTTGGTCTGCTGACTACACTGTTCCTTAAATCATCTGACCTTTAAGCTTCTTGGTTTTTAAAAAGACGAGCAGCTTGCATTTTTTTCTTCTTCTTCAAAGTCTATAAATGCAGCTATCGACGGGTTTGACCCTTTCAACTGTTTGATGATTACGGGTCCAATTTTGCTTGGAAACTTTGAAACTTTTCCGCAATATATTGACAGAATGAAGCTCCAGGGGTTCAGAAAAGTAAACTAGTGGGAGTTTTATTGCATTTTACACAGCTGCATGCTCTTGCTATACCAATTTCCATAAACGACTTCCTGAAATAAATACATAATTCAAGTCAAATAGTGCCTTTTACATCTGTAAAGACTGGCTTTTGGCAAAACATCAGCCTCAGCAGAGCACACAGGGGGATTACGGCCTCTGTAAAGTCACAGAAAATGTCAGCGTTGCAAAGCTACAATAAATAAGAGAAACATGAAAAACAAATCAAATTGAAGAAATAAATCAGTTTGGGGGCAAAGGAAGTATTAGGATTGCTTCATAGGTTCAACAAATAGTCTTTCACTTGTGAGCTTTTCTCTCCAAAAGGCTGAATTTGTGGGATTACTGAGGGTCACAAGAGGAAGACAGAGAACACAACTTCTACTCGAAATAACAAATTGCCTCATCTCAAATGTGGCAATGTAGCTTCCCTGGCTCTAAAAATCATGATGCATTGAGACCAATGTCTCTAAATCTACTAAGATGCTAAAGTGCATACTAATGACCTCGTTTGGGTTGTCTTGGTGGAATAAATCGGCTTGTATTTTTATGCAAAGACCTATTCTGTAAAGTATGAGAGGAGAATTTTTTAACTGAATTTGATGAAGTAAAAAAAAAGGTCTGAAGCTAAAAGTCTCCGAGAAACTTAAGCTGCTGCATCTTGATGGCTTATTGGTTATTCATAACAGTGTTATCTCTGTCTGAAGTGAATACAAATCACACCACCAAACACACACACACACACCTTCTCCAGGGACTGGAGCTGTTGTTTCTGTCTCTCGTCCAGGGCCTGGCTCTGGCTGTGCAGGGACTCCCTCTCTTCCTCCATCCTCAGCACTTTGTCCTTCAGCCGGCTCCGCTCGTTGTCCAGGTCCCTGATGGCGGCTTCCTGGGTCATCTGAGTTGCCTGCAGGCTGCTTATTTGACCTATGACAGGATAGAGCCGGGCAGACGTGAGCAGAGTGCAAAGAATAGAGCGGTGTCATCTGCATATTGTCATTCTTGGAGGTTTCTTGTTGATGCAAACATTCCTAATAAAACGATGTCAGCGTTTTTAAACTTAAACTTTTAGTGCAGGATTTTGCAGAATTGCTATTTTGTTGAACCTTATTCATTCATCCTGACACTTCACCCATTTCTTGCTTATTTTGTAGTAGTAATTACCTTGATTGTGTCAGTTTGAGTAAAATAGTGTATGTGAGAAGTAAAATTGTTTATGTGAGAAGTAAAATAGTGTATGTGAGAGGTAAAATAGTGAATGTGAGAGGTAAAATACTGTATGTTAGAGGTAAAATTGTGAATGTGAGAAGTAAAATACTGTATGTTAGAGGTAAAATTGTGAATGTGAGAAGTAAAATTTTGAATGTGGGAGGTAAAATTGTGTATGTCACATACTCAATTTTACTTCTCACATACAGTATGTGAGAGGTAAAATTGTGTATATGAGAGGTACTTTCTGTGTATGCGAGAGGTAAAATTGTGAATGTGGGAGGCTGCTTATTTGACCTATGACAGGATAGAGCCGGGCAGACGTGAGCAGAGTGCAAAGAATAGAGCGGTGTCATCTGCATATTGTCATTCTTGGAGGTTTCTTGTTGATGCAAACATTCCTAATAAAACGATGTCAACGTTTTTAAACTTAAACTTTTAGTGCAGGATTTTGCAGAATTGCTATTTTGTTGAACCTTATTAATTCATCCTGACACTTCACCCATTTCTTACTTACTTTTGTAGTAGTAATTACCCTTATTAAATGATCTAAACCTCATTTTTTAAATTAATTTCCACATGTTGTCTGTTCATTTGCTTTTGTAATAAAATTTTTAAGTTGTAAAGAGACTTTATGGTTGGTTGGTTTGTATATCACCAAACCAAACCAAAGCAACCAAAAAACTACCTTTATTCCCTTTCAGAATAAATAAATACTGAGCTTTGATCTGCACTAGATGGCAAACATGACATTCATGATTACATTCACCAAATGGATCCTATTTGTCTCCCTCACATGCAAACAGCTCCAGTGGAAAGTGCTAAAGCGTTCTCATTGTGCACGAAGAGCTCATATGAACTAATGGGCCGAGCATAATTCTGCTGCTATTGCTCACACATTTCTGACAGTAATATTTATGCAATGTTGTCGCACAAAGTACTGATGGAGAGACATCACAAGATATTAAATCAGATTCATACATGCAACCTTTTTTCCCCCAACACGAGTGCACACAAACACACAACTTTAAGTCGGCATAATTGATGTGAGAAGGGTTTCTTCTGCCTCAGAGGGAATGGGAATACTATTAGCTCAGATATACAGCATCATGCCATTATAGTGTTCCAGGCCATGATGCTTCAGACACGATGAGAGGAGCTGTTAGTGGATATGTTTGATGTGTTTGCACAACAAGCCCAGGAGGTGTCTTGTGGGTAAGCGTGGGTGCGAGTATTCACAGGCATTATGAAGTCCATATGAGAGAGGATAAGGGTCTTACTGGCTTTGAGCAGAATTTCAGTTGCCTGCTGCTGAACTCGGTCTCTGGCTGCCTCTAGTTCACACTCTGCTTCCTTCTGACGGATCTCCACTATTTCTGAGTTCTGGGTCACCTCGTCCAGCTGCTTGGTTAAGTCCTGCAGAAGAATCAAATTGGCAGGCAGAGAAGAAAGAAAACTGTTAACACAGAGAGTGGCAGCCACAGCAGACTGCTGTGAAAAACACTGCAATGAAGAGAACAAAGCAACTGAAAACTGGAACAATGTTTAAGTTAAGTGATTGATGTATATCCTCTTATTGTTTAAAGACCTTTTTGGTGGTTGTGGGCAGTGGATGTTTAGGGGGAGATAGCAGGTCAACAATAAATGCCACATCATCTGAAAGCTGTGAACCTGAACAGTTGTTCTGGTCAAAAATATCTAATTAAAATGACTTAATAAATTAATTATTTATTTATTGAAACATATTATGGTGTATAAACCTGGTGCCTATAAATAAAATGTATTATTATTATTATTATTATTATTATTATTATTAAAGGGTGCTAACAGTAGGGTACGCTTTCTAAAGTCCAGTCCATGTTCAACTGTGTCCCAGAAGTTGTTGCAGAAATTTTTGGGTTGATACCATTTGTTACACTCATTTGGTTCTCAATGATGCAATTTTATTCATATCGAGAATGGAAAAAAATGGTCAGAAAGAACCTCCAGAATATTACATCAATATATAAAGACATTTGGAACAACATAGAAGAATCCATGCTGAGATTTGAGTTTCAAAAACTTTGGTCATTTTGAAGATTTCTGTATTTACGAGCACTTCTGTTCTTCAAACTGCTGAGAAATACATTTTACATATATTTAGTATATATAATGTACTATAGAAAACATATTTTTTTACTAAAATATATTATCATTTTATATTTGTCTTTAAATAATAGTACTTTTTGGAACTTTCATTCAATGGCAGGTGGGACCAGTAATGCTGTGATCAATACAGTCATGTGATGGCAAACATAATGATTAATTTACAAATAAAGTTAATAGAATGCACTATGTTAGTATGCAATATGGAATACAGGCTTTGAAAGGCAGATTAATAAATTAATAAAAATACAGTTCACAAGAAGTGCAGAGCCTGAGGTGTGAAAATGAAAATATAGCCTCCAGTCAGTGAGATGATATACTGAGATGAAAAAAACATCCACATACTCTTGATTGGTGAATTAAACTTAAGTAAATAAAAACTGAATGCGTTTATGTTACATATATGTTGCAATTGCTTAAATTCTGGATCTCTAATCTGAAGCCAACAGTGAGTTTTCAGACATCTTGGACTTTGTGTGCACAGAAAGAAACATATTGGTAGCATATTACTAATACTGGGGATCAAGAATTTAAATGCTGACTGCTGCTCAATTAATAAGAACTAGACTTCAGGGAGGGATCCGACGTGCACACACACACAAGCACAGGCACGAACGCGGCGTACAGTAGTTGTGTGATTTAGCACTCTGTTGGAACTCATGAGAGCAATTTCACATCTTTCAATCCCATCAAACGGCCTGCCTCAAACTTAATTACTGCTCCTACGGATAAGACAAAGAAACCTCAGTGTGATAATAACCACTGAGGAGTCACACGCAAATTAGATTTGATGTGTGTGTGTGTGTGTGTGTGTATGTGCATGTTAGACTCTGTGTGTGTGTGTGTGTGTGTGTGTGTGTGTGTGTGTGCATGTTAGACTGTGTGTGTCTGCCATCAATTTCCCTGATGAGCCCAAAGCAGGTAGCGGCACTTTGTGACCAAATTTAGATCAGACAAGTGTGTGTGTGTGTGAGTGTGTGTGTGTGTGTGTGTGTGTGTGTGTGTGTGTGTGTGTTTGTTCAACTGTCTTGCATAACTTTGCGGGGTCCATTGGACATTTTGCACCTTGAGGGTTACAGTGTTTTTGGGCATTGAAGACATTTTATGAGGTCCTCACAGTTTAAGAGTTAAACTTAAACATCCACAACGGTCCTCACATGTACAGTGTATTAATGTGTGTGTGTGTGTGTGTGTGTGTGTGTGTGTGTGTGTGTGTATGTGTTCAACTGTCTTGCATAACTTTGCGGGGTCCATTGGACATTTTGCACCTTGAGGGGTACAGTGTTTTTGGGCATTGAAGACATTTTATGAGGTCCTCACAGCTTAAGAGTTAAACTTAAACATCCACAACGGTCCTCACATGTATAGTGTATTAATGTGTGTGTGTGTGTGTGTGTGTGTGTGTGTGTGTTCAACTGTCTTGCATAACTTTGCGGGGTCCATTGGAGGTTTTGCACCTTGAGGGGTACAGTGTTTTTGGGCATTGAAGACATTTTATGAGGTCCTCACAGTTTAAGAGTTAAACTTAAACATCCACAACGGTCCTCACATGTATAGTGTATAAATGTGTGTGTGTGTGTGTGTGTGTGTGTGTGTGTGTGTGTTCAACTGTCTTGCATAACTTTGCGGGGTCCATTGGAGGTTTTGCACCTTGAGGGGTACAGTGTTTTTGGGCATTGAAGACATTTTATGAGGTCCTCACAGTTTAAGAGTTAAACTTAAACATCCACAACGGTCCTCACATGTTTAGTGTATAAATGTGTGTGTGTGTGTGTGTGTGTGTGTGTGTGTGTGTTTGTGTTTAACTGTCTTGCATAACTTTGCGGGGTCCATTGGACATTTTGCACCTTGAGGGGTACAGTGTTTTTGGGCATTGAAGACATTTTATGAGGTCACAGTTTAAGAGTTAAACTTAAACATCCACAACGGTCCTCACATGTTTAGTGTATAAATGTGTGTGTGTGTGTGTGTGTGTGTTTGTGTTTAACTGTCTTGCATAACTTTGCGGGGTCCATTGGACATTTTGCACCTTGAGGGGTACAGTGTTTTTGGGCATTGAAGACATTTTATGAGGTCACAGTTTAAGAGTTAAGCTTAAACATCTACAACAATCCTCACATGTATAGTGTATAAATGTGTGTCTGTGTGTTCTTGTATATCTGTCTATGTGAGGACCAATGCGAGCTTCAGATCTAAAGCGAGAGGACAATTTTAAGAAGTGAAGGTTTTTTGGAGAGTAGGGGCATTTTTAGGAAAAGTGGAGAATTTTGTCTGGTCCTCACTTCTTCAATGGGCTGTTTGAGGGTTAAGACTTGGTACTATAAAAGAAGAAGGAAGATTTATTATGTCATTGCTGTGTAGCACATAAACACATAATGGTGCCAAGCAGGTAGAAATGTATTTAATAATAATAATAATAATACATTGCATTCATACAGCACTTTTCTAAACACTTAACAGGGAATAAATAAATAAACAAAGGAGAAAAAAAAGTCAGTGGTTGTAGGTGGATGTGAAGAGGTGAGTTTTGAGGGACATTCGATTATCAATAACTAACCAACCATCAAAATGTTAATGGCGTTAAATGATTTTCGGGAGGCCTAATGTTAGCCAGCTTTCTTGATAATGTTTCCTATTATTATTTAATTGCAAAATTATACACACCTGTAGAAATCTGGACTTTTATACCAGTACTTGTTACACTGTTAACCGAGTTAACATTTGCTCTTTTTTCAGCTAATGGAGCTAAAACCATTAACATTAGTAATAAATTACCCTTGTGATGGTGCAAAAGAAACAGACGGGGAGCTTAGTGATGGTTAGCGATGTAAAATGTTACAGCCTCTCCAGCTCAATCACTGTCATGACTTATACTAATATTATATGACAAGTACGAATATAAATCACTGATGCAAACTGCAGGTCACTGCAGCATAGGGTGAAGTCCTAGTTGAGGTTATTGACTTCACTCTGACAAGTCATATCAATGAGTCCAACCAATTATAATCCGAGCCAATAATAAATTGATCTGGCTATAATTACAGTCTGATCTTCGATTAACAGGTCAAATCTGCCTCGTTTTTTCAAATATCATGATGTGGCTATCTTGGAGCAAACAGGTGCATGAGTTGAGCTTTATGCAGCTGCTGGACAGAGACATGATCTGTTGGAGACCAATAACAACAAAAACTTACATGCACTACACAATTATGATTATTACATAATTATGATAGTAATGATACATATTATTTCCACACAACTAATTGCAGAGAGTATTATGGTGCAAACTCATTCTTTGTGCAAAAAAAGGAAAATTCTTGATTCCTAAAACTGCATATTTATTTTTGACAATTGCTTTCAAATAAAATACAAAAAGGTACATCTTACTTAAAACTTGCATGATGCTCTCCCTGAGATAATCAATAACAATACCCACAATCAGGGCAAATTTGGCCAATTTCACAACTGACATAATGAGTAAACATATCCTCTGTTCACTGGGAACATGTGAAAAAAGTGCAACTGTAAAGCAATTAAACCCAAATTGAATAAAAAAAGTTTTGACAGTAAATGTGCTTAAATTAGTCAGCTACATGTACCTTACAGACTGCTGCTTAAATTCAAATTTAACTTAAAACAGGAGCCCAATATGTGACGACTCAATCTGCACTGTGCAAACAAAATCATAAAAAGTACAAAAAATATAAGCAGCTTGAGTCCCTAATGAGAACATAAATAAATAGGTGGGCTCAGACTACACTGCACAATTCTATGAGCTACAAACAAGGTGCAACAGAGAGGTGAAATAAATAAAAAATAAGAAATAAAAAACATATTTGCACCAGCTTCAGTCCAATGAACAAGGCTGAAAGACTGACAGACATAGGTGCCGAGGTTGTGCACTTAATCAAGTAAGCAGCAGCCAATTATTTAATCGGTTTATTATATCAGCGGATATCGGCCGATGTCCGTTAATTTTCAAGCCAATATCGGCCCATACCGATAATGTGCATCCCTAGCTATTAAAGGTTAAGTTTGGTGCTATTCTAATACCATTTGTTCTATCTTAATAGAAGTATAATGTAAACTTTAAGTTATTCTTTAAGGATCAATAATTCCTAAAACGCACTGTACTTTTTAGCAAGTTGCTCAAACTAATTAAAAAGTGCATTTGTTGGGAATTATTTTCAGCAGTGGCTAGGGAACATATTCTCTCAATGAGCGTCCCCACGAGTACAGTGAACAAACTCGTGTTTTTATGTCTGGCGCTGAAGGAGAGGGTGGAAAAAAGTGTGAAAGTTGAATTAATTGTATCTTTCTTGATTTATTTGGGCTAAAAGAGGAGTCCCATTGTTGCTGACATTTACTCATTACCTCTGATTCTCCTTCATCATTTTCAAACAGTTAAATAAATCACACCTGCTCAGACACACACAGCCTCAGGCCTGCCAGTCATCCTTATTGAATATGGCTGAATTCTGCATTGCCATTCAAATATGAAAAAGGCCTTGAAAACTGTGCTTCAGATGATTTATTGTTTTATCCCGCTAAAAGCTTCCCCCAACCCGTCCAGATAGGCTTTACCTGAGAGTGAAGTATTTAGTCCAACGACAGTGACAGCAGCAATTTACCATAGCTTCAGTGGAGTATTTCACTTGGGGGATAATTTGTAATTTTTGGCGTGCATATTCTTACGGAAGCTTCTGAACAGTCGGCGATTAATTATGTCTGTCTCAGTTACTCCGAGCGATCATTTGCTTGCATTTCTCTGGAGATTTGCCTACTAAATCATAAGCTAAAGGAGGATGACAGAAAACACTGAAGCAAGGAGCTGTAGCATCCTGACACCAAATACAAGTGTTTTCGACTGGTTTTAAGTCGATACTTGATGTTTCTATTTCTACTCATGAAGTATGCAGGTACAGTAATTACGCCTAGTGAGAATGGGGGACATTTTAATTTGGTGCAAAGTTTTAATTTTCTGCAGTGAAATGCCTTATAGAAACCAAATAGTTACTACAGATTATGGATGGGCATTTGGAAGAAACCTGCCAACTCAGAATTTATAACGTTAGCGATCAGTTAATCAATTAATGGCTATGTTTTTATACATACTCCAGTATGTATAAACATGCATACATGGGCAAAATGAAATAAATAAATAAATACATTAAAAAAAAAATTATATATATATATATATATATATATATATATATATATATATATATATATATATATATATATATATAGATAGATAGATAGATAGATAGATAGATAGATAGATAGATAGATAGATAGATAGATACAAAAAGCAATAAAATATAAAAATACAATAAAAATTAGTATGTATTAACGAGTAGAATTCCAGTGCAGAATAAATATGAATATGCAGTATAAAACTGTTGGTGCCATGAAACAAATAAGGTGCAATGAACAGTGTGCATAAAAAACATATATATATATATATATATATATATTTCTATGCAAAAGCCTGTTTTGATAACGCAAGGTTTTATTTTGCATATTTAATTGTGTTTAGTGTTTAAAAACGTTTTGGATAAAGTCAAAACCTAGTAATTCATGCTAGCAAGGTTTGATACAGTAAGCTAGTTTTGCTCAATTTAATACTCTTGTATTTCTATATGTTTTATAATTGTTATTGCCACTTTCAGATTGCAAACTGTAGCTTTATCCAACTTAATTCTCTGCTCATTGGCTTTTTGACGTACGGCCGCATAACTGAACGCAAAAAAATTAAAAAATACACAGATTGATTAAAAATTCCACTTGATCGACCAAATTCTTAACGCAATTAATCGATCATCATTAATTATTCCCATCCTTAGTACATTTAAACTTCTGCTGTGAGCTTATTAAGGTTAAATATCTATTATCTAACAGCAAAAATTAAAGGATTAAGAGATTATAGTGATAATATATGAGTAACAATAGAACATATGAGCCTTGTACTGAATAAAACATTAAAAAAGCAGGATCAAATACCCCCTGATTTCTGTTTTTCTGCCTTGTATCAAATGAGAGAGCTGTCAAGTGAAGTTGGTTTCAAGCTCTCTGCTCTGTTGTCGTTTCTTTATCTGGGTTACAGTTAATTGCTCTGAAAACGAGTGAAATTAATAACTGCAGGCACACCAGCCACTGCTGACCTTGATCGTATTCTCAGTGAGGCTGAGAAGGGGGGACCCCTTCCTGTCTCCTGTGCAATCAGCGATAATTTCACACAAACTTCACAGCACATCATAACAGCCAAACAGACCTACTTAACCAATTCCCCCGGAGCACATGTCAACTTTATTTTCAACGGTGGAGATAATGCCATGCGAGTCTGCTTCCAAAGGCCTTACAGAAGCCAGAGAGTGTGAAGATGAACACAGCATTGCACAAATTACTGCCAGAGTAGGAGGGTGCAGGGGAATGTGACCACACTTAAACGGCTGCTGAATTCGTCCTAAACAGCAACTAAACGCCAAAGATTTGAGACAAATGACTTGAAATTGATATGAAATACAGTTCCATCATCTTTGCCTCATTTCTTCAGCATGGTTTGGCTTTTAAGTACTTTTCTGTATTTCATTTTCCACTGCAGATACAACCCCAGTAAGTGTAGGCAGGATAATCAGCTGGATGCCACATCAATGCTGTGTCAAACTACTATGAAATCATCTTCAACATGATACTAGCTGGACCATGTTATCAGCAACAATGTCAGCATAATCGCACGGCGTAGTATGGGCAGAAGGTGAACAGACTGTAGGGGATATTGACGGACGGAAATAAGAGAAAAAGGAGAGAGTGACTGAGCAAGAGGCTGCCGGGGAGAGTAAATCTGACTGGCTTTTATAGACCTTCCTCAGGGAAAAGGCTGCAGACGGATGCCAAGCTAGACTTCTTACTGTTGGACTAACATTAGTAAGTAGTATTAACTGGTTTTCTATGTTTTGAGGTGTTGCACCTGCTTGATATTAATAAGCAGTAACTAAACACCATTAAAACACCCAAAGATTTGAGACAAATTACTTGAAATTGACATGAAATACAGTTCCATCATCTTTGCCTCATTTCTTCAGCACGGTTTGGCTTTTAAGTACTTTTCTGTATTTCATTTTCCACTGCAGATACAACCCTACTAAGTGTAGGCAGGATGCTCAGCTGGATGCCACATCAATGCCGTGCTAAACTACTTTCACATCATCTTGAACATGACACTCGCTGGTTCACTTCATCAGCAACAATGTCAGCACAATCCCACAGCGTAGCATGCGCACAAGGTGAACAGACCGTAGGGGATATTGACAGACGGAAATAAGAGAAAAAGGAGAGAGTGACCGAGCAAGAGGCCACCGGGGAGAGTAAATCTGACTGGCTTTTATAGACCTTCCTCACATAAAAGGCTGCAGACGGATGGCAAGCTAGACTTCTTGCTGTTGGACAAACATTAGTAAGTAATATTAGCTGGTTTTCTATGTTTTGAGGTTTTGCACCTGCTTGATATTAACATAAGCAACAACTAAACGCCATTAAAACAGCCAAAGATTTGAGACAAATGACTTGAAATTGACATGAAATACAGTTCCATCATCTTTGCCTAATTTCTTCTGCATGGTTTGGCTTTTAAGTACTTTTCTGTATTTCATTTTCCACTGCAGATACAACCCCACTATGTGTAGGCAGGATTCTCAGCTGAATGCCACATTAATGCCACGCCAAACTGCTCTGACATCATCTTGAACATGACACTCGCTGGTTCATTTCATCAGCAACAATGTCAGCATAATCGCATGGCGTAGTATAGGCAGAAGGCAAATAGACCGTAAGGGATATTGACAGACGGAGGAAATGAGAGAAAAGGGATAGAGTGACCGAGCAAGAGGCCGCCGGGGAGAGTAAATCTGACTGCCTTTCAGGGACCTTCCTCAGATAAAAGGCTGCAGACCGATGCCAAGCTAGACTTCTTGCTGTTGGAATGACAATATAGCTGGTTTTCTATGTCTTGAGGTGTTACACCTGCTTGATATTCGTCTTAGTTGTCATAGAATACCAATTCCATAATGTTGCTGTAACTGTTTGCTGATTTTATCTTTCCATTCATCTACTCTGCGCCGCATCTGCCACTGCGCCACCAGAAAGAACAGAATTGTTAACATAAGCGTGCAGTTTTAACCATTGCATGTGAATGCATGAGTGAGCCTGTAACCGGGCTTCATCTAACAGTAGCTCTTGAAACGAGGCAATGATATTCACTGCATTGTTGTCTCTGATGGATCATGTCATGCACTCACATCACCCTTGCTCTCTGGCTGTCAGATTGAGAGGTGACAAACTCATCCATGCAAAATGTGAGGACAAACATCCTCGGGTTGTTCCTCATGGTAAAAAAAACCCCCAATGTTACACAAATAGTCATAAAAAGATAATAAAAAGCAACAGAGTGATGCTATATGCATATAATGGAAGTAAGAGCAATGGAGGTCATGTTTAGGTTGCAGAGTAGACGGGAGTTAGAACATAAAGGTGACATATTATAATACTAATGGCTGTTGGCAACATTTTTGTTTGTATCTGTAGTACATATAATTGCCATTTAAACCATTAAACCATTAAAAGTAATGGATAAATGGTTGAAATGAAAATAATTGGTTTGACTTTTATGCTTTAAAAAGGTCTCAAAGCATACTCAAAAAATATATATATTTTATGTCTGGACAGACGTTAATTTCAGTTTTTTGTTGAACATCCACTTCTCTAATTAAATCAGTGAAATGAAATATCAACACCCGAGTATCCATGTAAACCCATTTCATCTCATTTTTATCCCATATAACCATTTTATTTTATGTGCCCCTTTTATCTTCTGTTGCAGAGGACAAATTTTGTAGGCTGTTCATAAAAACTGCATCAGAATAAGATCTATCATTGGCTTTATTTGATTAAATTACAGGATGTTCTGGTTCCATTTCACTGTCCTCGTCCCGTCCGGTCTAGTTTATAGTGCGGTTACAGTGAAAGTCACATGATTTAAATCAGCCGGTTTGGGGTTCAGCCCAAGGCTATAATAGTTTTGGATTTTTCATTAGTTTTAGTTTTAATTTCGTTGTGAATTCTTGTTTTCAAATTCAGTTAGTTTTAATTCGTTTTTAAAGAGTGAGTTTGATAGTTTTAGTTTAGTTTTTATTTTTTGAAAATGCTTAGTTTTAGTTTAGTTTTTATTAGTTTTAGTGTTAGTTTTAGTTTATTTGGAATGGGCTTTGTGGTGCGAGATTCAAAGCGGCCGTAATAAATTTTTCCTTTTTTTCCTTCGGTTTATCGAACATCCAAAGTTTACTGAGTGTTGAGCCGGTGACATGTTTGCTCAAGCACACTTCGGATTACCATAATAACTGAACGGATTACGCTATTGGAAAAATTATTTTCTGAAAGCAGAGAAGTTGCTCTTTACAGCCAATATAGTGTCATTACGGTAATTTCACTTGCGCTTCTCCCGGAAGCCCACAAAGCAGGAATACACACACTCAGCAGTGGAGAAATAGAAACACTGGATGATGATTGAAAAAAAGTTGATAAAGACGAAAACAAAGGACATCTTCACTATAATTTTAGTTAGTTTTGTGACATAAAACAACAGATCATCAGCATATAGAGAAACTCGATGTTATAGTTTTAGTTCGTTTTGTAACTACATAATACAGTTTCAGTTAGTTATCGTTTTTTTAAAAACTCTAGTTTTTATTTTTATTTGAGTTAACGGAAATGTTTTTTCAATTCTAGTTTTCGTTATTTCGTTAGTTTTTGTTAACTATAATAAAATTGGTTCAGACTTACCTTTACGTTGCTCTCAGCTGTGTTGAGTGACGACTGAAGTTTGTAGGACTTCTCCCGGTTTTCCCGAGCTTCATCCGTTACCCTGGCCAGCTCGGTCCTCAGTTTTCCGAGGGTTTTCTGGAGCGCTGCCTCCTGAGACTGGAATTCCCGCCTCAGCTCGGCTTCGGTGCGCTTCCATGCCAAGAGGTTGTCGGCGGTCAGCTGCTGGGTTCTCTTCATGGCCTCCAGCTCGCGCTCGTAAAAGGCCTGAGCCTTTGGGACAGACAGGGTGAAGAAACACCAAACAGGTTAATAAAAGAATACAACAAAAAGCCTCAAGCATCTTGTCCTTATCTCTCTTCTGTCTTAATTAAAAATGGGTTTGCAATTGGAAGAACATTTTGGAAAAGCTTTCTCATCAAAATGCAATCTCATGCGAAAATAATCAACGCAAGTGAAAGTAGAAGCCAAGATGTCTTGGCTGACAGTGTTCCCTGTCAGTGAGGAGGGTGCTTTATTGAAATTAATAGTTTCTAAATGCAGTACTTACTTTGTACCATTCTGCTTTGGCTGTGCATGAATCTGCAGATCACACCCTTCACTTTCAGCAAGGTCAACATTAAAAAGCACCAATAAATGTAATTTTGGTTCTTTTTTGATCCATAGCTGAGCCGATATTAGATCATGATGATGAGATATGTACATGACAGCATTACTGTGCCCTTTGGTCAATCACTTGTGCTGCAAAAAGACATTAAATGGAATGGTTTAAACAGTAATTGCTTTTGAAATGACATTATCAATGTTACATTTCTGAATTCAGAATGAAATCAATCTCAAGGTGACTTTAAGGGGCCCTGTTTAAAGGTGTCAAAAAGCATATAGTTTTAAGCGCATTTAGAGCGTGTCCAACTGCATTTTTGATAGTTAAACAGCAAATAATTTGGGCGTAAAGTAAGGTGCAAGACACAAAGGGGTTTAGCCTCTTAATTAGTCATTTTTGGGCATAACATGAATTAATCCAGTCAGTGTAACTTCCCATTTACCGAAAAAAAATGAGTGTGCCTGCACTTAATTGATATTTAAATGGCAGATTTGGCAATTTCGGGAAAGGAGCTTGTTTCTGCCTCTACCGTCTCCCAATCCTCTGTCCCATCAACAACTCTTTTTGACTGCAAATGCACAGAAAACCTATTTAACTGAGGAGGAGGTGGGATGTTGTGCATCCCTGTGTGTGTAACAAGCAGTGTGTCCAAATGTTATGAAACCACCTATTAAGGTGTAATTTTAATGTGAATAATGCACCCTTTCATGAGCAGGAAACTGCACCATTGACTTTAGACCGTGTTTTTGTTGGTCAATGGCGTAACATTGCAATGCGCCAACAATGCACATGACCACGCCTCATTTTAAGGCCAACACGCCAATGGGAACACAGATGGGTGCAAGTACATTTGCTAATACGCAACTTGGGCTCTGGGCGTGAAAATGAGTCTGGAAACTAGCACATTTTGCAGTGCTGCAAAATGCTTTACCTCCAGTAAAAGATAAGTCCCTTGATGTTTTGGATGGATTACAGTCCAGAAAACAGCATCATTCGAAGCTTGAGGTTTGTGGCTCAGGTCTCAAAGAAAACAAATAACCACTCTACCCTTAGTATATTAAACTATACATTTGCATGCATATTGCAGATGCACATTTGCTGCATAATTTACAAGACTGACTTCACTATTATGCATTTATTCAGTTTTTACTTAATATACACCTATTTAGACTATTGCATAGATGTAATTAGAGCCTGATGCACTCCACCACAAAAACCAGGTTTGTTGGCAGTGTGTGCCAGCAGAAAACGTTTGCTACAGCTGCTACAGTTTTGTACCTTGCTGAGTTTGGCTTCGTACTCCTCCACCAGC